>NW_021822941.1:2825645-2844510 GCF_901001165.1 Salmo trutta | reverse complement strand
TCTTTTTTCCCAAGGTGATCCATGGATCCATCTCCCTCCCTCACCATCCACATTAATAGGATGTATCAGCATCCAAAAGTTCAGATTCCATTAAATCGTAGTTTTTTGTTTTTTGGGGGGGGGGGGGGTGGGTGTTCAGTTAATTAACACCCATTATCTTTTTTTTATTCACACCTTACGGTCGTTTTCTTCTTGGAGATTAAGGTCCCAGTGTCCTTTTTGTGGTTTTTGTAGTTGTGTGGTGTCTTGTCTCCAAAACAAACCCAAACCCACTGAGCGGTCCTCTCTTCTTTAGGTGTTGTTATTATTGTTATTTTATTGTTATTATTCACAGCTGGTCCAAAGTCTCAACAAAAACCTACAACAGAAATGGGACCATTTCATTCCAATGTCTAGTAGTGGACTGTTCCTTTCACCAGAACAAACCAGGGATGGAATGTTCCATTCCAGCAGCAAAGGGGTGCAGCAGCAGTGGACTGATCCATCCATCCTGCTCTTACAGGTAGACCTCTCTACGGGAGAGCGTGAGGCATGACGTGGTCTTGTAGTCCCCGGTCCTCGTTAATGGTATAACCTCTGGAGGGTTGACCCTGCCCTGACCCCCCCTATCCTCCTCGTGATGGCGTCTCCCGAACCCGGCGGAGCTGAACGTGTCGTACGACGCTGACGTCATCTTGCGGTTGAGTAGGTTCCGGTTGTGGTCGCCCATGTTCCGGTTCATCCTGTCTCCGCCCCACCAGGCTGCCGAGAGGATCCCCATTGGCTAACGGTAACCTCTGACCTCCTACGCCGACTCCAACGCTGACTACGCCCGGTTCGGAACTCCCGGCGCTGACGGCGCTCTCGCTGTCACTATCTTCCTCATCATCGTCGTCATGGTTATTGTTGTTGTCGTTGCCAGGGGAGGCGAAGGTGGACAGGCGGGGCGGCTCGCTGACGTGGCGGCTGGCGTTGCCGAGGCGACGGGCGGACAGCGGCGGGCATCAACAAGTGTCGGAGTTGTCCAAACTATCACACTCCCTAGTGCACTTCCCTGTCAGGGCTACGTCTGGGAGCTGTCTGGCATCTGGAGAAAGAGAAGGATGGAGGGAGGGAAGAGAGAGAGAGAGATATCTTGTTAGAATATATTACAGAATCAATCAAACATATTTCAGCTGTCTGGCATCTACAGTTAAGTGGAGAGAGAAAGTATGTAAATATGGTATTTAAAACATATGGGAAATATATTGGTGGTGAAGCATAACACTGTCATCATACTGGTAATAATACTCAGCAACAACCACAGGTCGCTGAGAGAGGGAGAACTACTGTTCAAATATAATATAGACTCAAAGATGTCTAGACTCATAGCTGTGTGGCATCTACAGTGGGAAGGGAGGGGTTAGAAGGAGATAATCTGTTAATATGGGTTTAGAAATTACAGATTATACTGGGTTGAATACATCTGGTAATATTCAACAATTTACCATTGCTTTTGAGAGAGAGAGAGAGAGACCGGAAGACAGACAGAGAGACAGACAGAGAGAGAGACAGAGAGAGACAGAGAGAGAGAGAGAGAGAGACCGGAAGACAGACAGAGAGACAGACAGAGAGAGAGACAGAGAGAGACAGAGAGACAGACAGAGAGAGACAGAGAGACACAGACAGAGAGACACAGACAGAGAGAGAGGCAGAGAGACAGAGAGACAGACAGAGAGACAGACAGAGAGAGACAGAGAGAGAGAGAGAGAGAGAGACCGGAAGACAGACAGAGAGACAGACAGAGAGAGAGACAGAGAGAGACAGAGAGACAGACAGAGAGAGAGAGACAGAGAGACATAGACAGAGAGACACAGACAGAGAGAGAGAGGCAGAGAGACAGAGAGACAGAGAGACAGACAGAGAGAGAGAGACACAGAGAGAGAGAGAGGCAGAGAGACAGAGAGACAGAGAGACAGACAGACAAACAGACAGACAGAGATACTTACATACTAGATATATAAAAGAGTGTATAGTGTATATAATTGAATAGAAAAATACTGACTGTATTCAAGGATTCAAAGCATTCCTAAATATAATAACAAGCTCCAACAGCCCCAAAAGGTCAAAGGTTCAAATGTCAAAGGTCAATCTGTGAAGGACTGATGTCATATGTGAGAGGATTATGCCTACAGCAGACAGATTTATTTATTTAAAGGTGTCTCTAAATAATATTTAAAGGGATCTCTACATGTCATATGTGAGAGGATTATGCCTACAGGAAATGAATGCATCTAGACTTATTTAAAGGGATCTCTAGATATGTGAAGTGCATGGAGGGACACATTTAAAATGAGTAAGTCAGACTAATCACTGTAGACTGACCTGAGGTCAGTTAAATGAGTAAGTCAGACTAATCTCTGTAGACTGTTCTGAGGTCAGTTAAATGAGTAGGTCAGACTAATCACTGTAGACTGACCTGAGGTCAGTTAAATGAGTAAGTCAGACTAATCTCTGTAGACTGTTCTGAGGTCAGTTAAATGAGTAGGTCAGACTAATCACTGTAGACTGTTCTGAGGTCAGTTAAATGAGTAGGTCAGACTAATCACTGTAGACTGTTCTGAGGTCAGTTAAATGAGTAGGTCAGACTAATCACTGTAGACTGTTCTGAGGTCAGTTAAATGAGTAGGTCAGACTAATCACTGTAGACTGTTCTGAGGTCAGTTAAATGAGTAAGTCAGACTAATCTCTGTAGACTGACCTGAGGTCAGTTAAGTGGTAACATGTTAAGGTTAGCAGGGTAAGGGTGTAAGATTACCTCTTATTATTGCTGAGAACCTTATTGTTATTTTCGTAGAGTAATATGTTACCATTGCAACCACTTGTCTCTCATGGAGAGAGAGAGACATTTTCTCTTTCATAAACCAGAAATCCAGGGAACGGTCATAGGTCATAGGTCACAGGTCAACGGTCATAGGTCATGATCCCATCATCACCCTCTTATTAACATTCATATGGAAGCTGAAATGTAATTTCCTGACTAGAAGCTTCTAAGTTATTACATGACTTTTCCAAGAGTTTTCAGAGTGGATTTATAAATGAAATGAGTTCCACAAATGTACCTCTATGTCCAATCGGAAACCTAGTTTATTAAAACATGTATCAAATCAAACACGGTATAATTACCATTTGACCCGAAATTAAACGTAAATAAAAATATAGATTTATATCTACATTAAACACTGTCAATTAGAAGGGATGTTTTGTTAGTAGATAGAAGTTCTGGAATACTTAGAGTCTTAACACCACACAAAGAAACACCAACACCAATACCAACACCAACCAACACCAATACCAACACCAAACCAACACTAACACCAAAACAAATACCAACACTAACACTAACACCAAAACCAACACCAATACCCAGACCAACACCAATACCAACACCAAACCAACACCAATACCAACACCAAACCAACACCAAACCAACACCAAAACAAATACCAACACTAACACTAACACCAATACCAACACCAATACCCAGACCAACACCAATACCAACACCAATACCAACAATACCAACACCAATACCAACACCAATACAACACCAATGCCAACGCCAACACCAACACCTTTACCAACACCTTTACCAACACCAACACCAACAACAAATACCAATAACAACACCAACACCATCACCAATACCAACACCAAATAGCAATACCAACACCAACACCAAATACCAATACTAACACCAATACCAACACCAAAACCAACACAAAAACCGACACCAATACAAATACCAACACCTATACAAATACCAACACCACTACCAAGACCAACACCAACGCCAACACCAACACCAATATAAATACCAACACCAATACCAATATAAATACCAACACCAATACCAATACCAACACCTATACAATACCAACACTAATACCAACACCAATACAAATACCAACACCTATACAAATACCAACACCAATAGCAAATACCAATACCAACACCAACACCAATACTGATACCAACACCAAATAACAACACCAATACAAACACCAACACCAAACCAACAACAAATACCAACACCAACAACCAATACCAATACAAACACCTATACCAACACCAACACCAACACCAAATACCAACACCAAATACCAACACCAACACCTATACCAACACCTTTACCAACACCAAACCAACACCTACACCTACACCAATACCAACACCAACACCAATACCAATACCAACACCTATACAAATACCAACACCAACACCTATACCAACACCAACAACAAATACCAATACCAACACCAACACCAATACCAATACCAACACCAATACCAATACCAACACCAATACCAATACCAACACCAAATACCAACACCAAATACCAATACCAACACCTATACCAACACCTTTACCAACACCAAAACCAACACCTACACCTACACCAACACCAATACCAACACCAACACCTATACAAATACCAATACCAACACCTATACAAATACCAACACCAATACCAACACCAATACCAACACCAACACCAATACCAACACCAATACCAACACCAATACCAACACCAATACAAATACCAACACCAAGACCAATACCAACACCAATACAAACACCAATACCAACACCAATACCAATACCAACACCAATACCAACACCAACACCAATACCAACACCAATACCATCACCAACCAATAATAATTTCGCCCCCTTTAATAATTTCACCCCCTTTAATAATTTCACCCCCTTTTCACCCCAACCAATAATAATTTGCCCCTTTGTGTCACCATGAGAGACACAGAGAGAAAGAGCTACAGCACTGTGTCCTGGTTGAAAGGACATATTTGGGTTGCTGATTGGCTGGCAGTGTTTGCAGAGCTCTCTGTAAAGGAGGCTACAGAGCCTCATCTAAACAAACACACATAGGCTTGGTCATTACAGACTTCTCTAAAAATGTGTCCAAGTCAAGCGGTATCTGGACTCACAACAGACAATACAAAACACAGCCAGAGAGAGAGAGAGAGAGAAAGAGAGAGATAGAAAGAGACATGTGCATTGGAGCATTCTTGCTTCCAAATGAGAAAAACAACCAACATGAAAAGAACGATGGATGACTCTGTCAAGGCCTCAGAGAGAAAGTGATAGAGAGAGAGAGAAAGAAAGAAAGATGTAGACAGAAAAATAGAGAGAGAGACAGGGGGAGAGAAAGAGAGAGAGCAAAAAAGCATGTTTCATAGTACACAGAACCCTGAGAAATTACTAAGGGTGTTGAGGGTGTTTACGGTGTTTGAGGGTGTTGAGTGTTGAGGGTGTTGAGGGTGTTTACGGTGTTTGAGGGTGTTGAGTGTTGAGGGTGTTTATGGTGTTTGAGGGTGTTGATGGTGTTTACGGTGTTTGAGGGTGTTGAGTGTTGAGGGTGTTGAGGGTGTTTGAGGGTGTTGAGTGTTGAGGGTGTTTGAGGGTGTTGAGGGTGTTGAGGGTGTTTGATGGTGTTTGAGGGTGTTGAGGGTGTTGAGGGTGTTGAGGGTGTTGAGAGTGTTGAGGGTGTTTGATGGTGTTTACGGTGTTTGAGGGTGTTTGAGGGTGTTTGAGGGTGTTGAGGGTGTTGAGGGTGTTTGAGGGTGTTGAGGGTGTTGAGGGTGTTGGAGGGTGTTGGAGGGTGTTTGAGGGTGTTGAGGGTGTTTGAGGGTGTTGAGGGTGTTGAGGGTGTTGACGGTGTTGAGGGTGTTGAGGGTGTTGAGGGTGTTTAATGGTGTTGAGGGCATTGAGGGTGTTGAGGGTGTTGACGGTGTTGAGGGTGTTTACGGTGTTTGAGGGTGTTGAGTGTTGAGGGTGTTGAGGGTGTTTGAGGGTGTTGAGGGTGTTTGAGGGTGTTTGAGGGTGTTTAGGGTGTTGAGGGTGTTGAGGGTGTTGAGGGTGTTGATGGTGTTGATGGTGTTGAGGGTGTTGATGGTGTTTGAGGGTGTTTGAGGGTGTTTACGGTGTTTACGGTGTTTGAGGGTGTTGAGTGTTGAGGGTGTTGAGGGTGTTTGAGGGTGTTGAGGGTGTTGAGGGTGTTTGAGGGTGTTTGACGGTGTTTGAGGGTGTTAAGGGTGTATTGAATAAGTTTGTTTTTCTCTTTGATGTCTTTGTAGTATGTTGACATGTAAACTGTGGTTCTGTTGTTGCTCTGAAAATGTGTGTGTGTGGTGTGTTGTTCTACAGGTGTGTGTTGTTCTACAGGTGTGGTGTTCTATAGGTGTGTTGTTCTACAGGTGTGTTGTTCTACAGGTGTGTTGTTCTACATGTGTGTGTGTTGTTCTGTAGATGTGTGTGTTGTTCTATAGGTGTGTGTTCTATATGTGTGTTGTTCTACAGGTGTGTTTGTTGTTCTATAGGTGTGTTGTTCTATAGGTGTGTTGTTCTACAGGTGTGGTGTTCAATAGGCGTGTGTGTTGTTCTATATGTCTGTGTGTTGTTCTGTAGGGGTGTGTGTTGTTCTATAGGTGTGTTGTTCTACAGGTGTGTTGTTCTACAGGTGTGTGTGTTGTTCTATAGATGTGTGTGTTGTTCTATAGATGTGTGTGCTGTTCTATAGGTGTGTTTGTTGTTCTATAGGTGTGTTGTTCTGTAGGTGTGTTGTTCTACAGGTGTGGTGTTCAATAGGTGTGTGTGTTGTTCTATATGTCTGTGTGTTGTTCTGTAGGTGTGTGTGTTGTTCTATATGTGTGTGTTTTGTTCTATAGGTGTGTGTGTGTTGTTCTGTAGGTGTGTGTGTTGTTCTGCAGGTGTGTGTGTTGTTCTATTGGTGTGTGTGTTGTTCTATAGGTGTGTGTTGTTCTATAGATGTGTGTGTTGTTCTATAGGTGTGTGTGTTGTTCTATAGGTGTGTTGTTCTATAGGTGTGTTGTTCTATAGCTGTGTTGTTCTATAGGTGTTTGTGTGTTGTTCTATAGGTGTTTGTGTTGTTCTATAGGTCTGTGTTCTACTATAGGTCTGTGTTCTATAGGTGTGTGTGTTGTCATAGAGCTGTTTGATTTTTCTATGAGCAGTATTATGTTTGTGCATTCTGTGTAGGAGTGTGTGAGTCTACGTCTCATGTCCTGACCCTAGTAAGATGTCATTTTCTATAGTAGAGTAGGTCAGGGCGTGACAGGGGGTGTTTTGTCTATGTTTTCTATTTCTATGTTTAAGTTCTAGTTTTTCTATTTCTATGTTGGGGTTTTTGGGTTGATCTCCAATTGGAGGCAGCTGGTCCTCGTTGTCTCTAACTGGAGATCATATTTAAGTAGGGGTTTTTCTTCCTGGGTTTTGTGGGTTATTATATTTTGAGTAGTGTTTGTTTCTCTCTGCGTCACGGTTTGTTTTTTTGTCATATTCAGTTATTTATGCATTGCAAAGTTTCACAGATTAAATAAAATGTGGAACTACAACCACGCTGCACTTTGGTCTGCTCCTTTAGACAACCGTGACAGAATAACCCACCATCAAATGACCAAGCAGCGTGGGCAGGAGGACTGGATTAAGCAGCGTGCCCGGGAGGAGATGGCATCCTGGTCGCTGGAGGAGATGGAGGAAAGGATAGACTGGACTTGGGAGCAGGTATTGGAGAGATACAACAGCCTGCCGGGGAAGCAGGTGGAGGCACGATACCAATGACGAGGCAAGTGCGAGAGGCAGGGGGGGGGCACATGGGGAGATTGGCAGAGTCAGGTTGGAGACCTGAGCCAACTCCCCGTGCTTACTGTGGGGGGCGAGTGATCGAGCAAGCACCATGTTATACTGAGATACGCACTGTGTCGCCAGTGCGCAGCTACAGCCCGGTGCGCTCGGTGCAAGCTCCTCACAGGTGCCGTGCTAGAGTTGGCATTCAGCCAGGAAGGAGTATGCCTGCTCAGCGTTCCTGGTCTCCGGTGCGTCTTCTTGGCCCAGGTTATCCTGCGCCAGCTCTACGCACGGTACCCCCAGTTTGCCAACACAAACCCGTGCGACCTGTCACAACGCCTCGCGCTTGTCGGGCTACGGGGGGTATCCAGCCAGGACGGGTTGTGCCAGCCATAAGCTCCAGATCTCCAGTGCACCTCCACGACCCAGTATACCCTGTGCCTGCTCTGCGCACCTGGCCTCCGGCGACGCTCTCCAGTCCGGAGCCTCCAGCAACGTTCCCTAGTCCAGAACTCCCAGCGACGTTCCCTAGTCCGGTGAGACCTATTCCAGCTCCACGAAGGAAGCCTCCAGCAACGTTCTATGGTCCGAAGCCTGTAGAGATGATCCATGGCAAGAAGCCTGTAGGGATGATCCATGGCCCGGAGGCTGTAGAGATGATCCATGGCGCGAAGCCTGCAATGACGGTCCACAGTTCGGACCCTGCAATGACGGTCCACAGTTCACACCCTCCTGAGACGGTCCGGAACCTCCTGAGACGGTCTACAGTCCAAAACCTCCTGAGACGGTCTACAGTCCGGAACCTCCTGAGGCGGCCTACAGTCCGGAACCTCCTGAGACGGCCTACAGTCCGGAACCTCCTGAGATGGCCTACAGTCCGGAACCTCCTGAGACGGCCTACAGTCCGGAACCTCCTGAGACGGCATACAGTCCGGAACCTTCGGAGAAGGTCCACAGTCCGGAACCTCCTGAGACGGCATACAGTCCGGAACCTCCTGAGATGGCATACAGTCCAGAACCTCCTGAGACGGTCTATAGTCTGGAACCTTCTGAGACGGCCTACAGTCCGGAACCTCCTGAGAAGTTCCCCAGCCCAGAGTCTTCAGCGGCGGCCTGCAGCCCAGAACCTCCAGCGGCGGCCTGCAGCCCAGAACCTCCAGCGGCGGCCTGCAGCCCAGAACCTCCAGCGGGGGCCTGCAGCCCAGAACCTCCAGCGGCGGCCTGCAGCCCAGAACCTCCAGCGATGATCTACAGTCCGGTTCCTCTGAAGACGATCCACGGTCAGGAACCTCCTGAGACGGTCTACAGTCCGGAACCTCCTGAGACGGCCTACAGTCCAGAACCTCCTGAGACGGCCTACAGTCCGGAACCTCCTGAGACGGCCTACAGTCCGGAACCTTCGGAGAAGGTCCACAGTCCGGAACCTCCTGAGATGGCATACAGTCCGGAACCTCCTGAGATGGCATACAGTCCAGAACCTCCTGAGACGGTCTATAGTCTGGAACCTTCTGAGACGGCCTACAGTCCAGAATCTCCTGAGAAGTTCCCCAGTCCAGAGTCTTCAGCGACGGCCTGCAGCCCAGAGTCTTCAGCGGCAGCCTGCAGCCCAGAGTCTTCAGCGGCGGCCTGCAGCCCAGTCTTCAGCGGCAGCCTGCAGCCCAGAGTCTTCAGCGGCGGCCTGCAGCCCAGAGTCTTCAGCGGCGGCCTGCAGCCCAGAACCTCCAGCGGCGGCCTGCAGCCCAGAACCTCCAGCGATGATCTACAGTCCGGTTCCTCCTCCGACGATCCACGGTCCGGTGGTACGAAAGCAGAGGGATCAGCGGGTGGAGCGGGGATTACGCCCCAAACCGGAGCCGCCTCCTCTGCTGGAGGTTAAGGTTATGTGGACTGCATTTGAGCCGCCATAAACAATTATCACCCTCCCTACCCTCCCTTTTGTTTTGTTATCACCCTCCCTACCCTCCTTTTTGTTTTGTTATCACCCTCCCTACCCTCCCTTTTGTTTTGTTATGTTATGTTGTTATGTTGCATTCGGAGTCTGCACCTTTGGGGGGGGGGGGGGGGGGGTACTGTCACATCCTAACCCTAGTAAGATGTCATTTTCTATAGCCGGGACACTGCGTTTGAGTACACACAGTATCTCTGTGTGTGAGTGTTTGTGTGTGTGTCTCAGGTGTGTGTGTTCCCTCTCCCTCACCGTTCTCCACATGTTCCTCCTCTCCTACACTTCCCTCAGGTGTGGTCCTCTCGTACCCCTCCTCAGGGAGAGACAGCGCCCCCACACGGGGTCCAGATGAACCCTTACTGCTGGGGGTCTCAGAGTCCTCTGCACCGCTGTCATAGCAACCACCGTCCTGAGGCCCCGGGACCACAGAGAACGTCACCCTCCGCAGGGTCGCCTGGACGGAGAAAGAGAGGGGGAAGAGAGAGAGGGGGGAGGTAGAGAGGTCTGTTAGAATGGGAGTATACATCTGGGATTAGGTCATTAAAACATCAGATTAGAGAAAATACAACAGTCACTTCAGCTGGTCACTGAGAAAAGAGGGGAGAGAGAGAGAGAGATAGAGGGAGAGAGAGGGATAGAGAGAAACAGAGAGAGGGAGAGAGAGGGAGAGGAAGAAAGAGAGAGAGAGAGAGAGAGCGAGAAACAGAGGGAGTGTAGGTTAAATACCACACTTTGAACTGGCAACAAGAAACACACAGACACACACAGACAAACACGCACACACACCCACACACACACACACACACACACACACACACACACACACACACACTCTCTTCTCAAGGAAGAACAAAGTTGTATCTAATTCCACAGAGTGAGAATAGAACCATTGAAACCCTGAAGGGGTCATTCTGGAACAGGAAACCTATTTCTACATTACCCTCTATCTCTGCTCACACTCTGCTAGCTCTGTGGAAAATTACTACCGGACAAATTAGCTGCCCATTAAATTCCCTCTTCAATTTTTACAACAGAGAGATAGCAGGGAGAGAAAACGAGAAAGAGAAAAAAGAAAGAGAGAGAAAGCGAAAGAACTGAAGTAATGCTAACAGATTACAGATCGGTAAAAACTCAGAAAACTCAGAAAGATGATGGACAAGACGGATGAATTACATCCGTTCCCAGATGATCACTGCAGGAAACATTCAGTCCAATCAACATGAGAGGAAAGGAGATGAGACCTCCCTCCCTCACTGTCTTCCTCTGTCCCTCCATCCATCCATCCCTCACTCCCTACCTCCATTCCTCCCTCCCTTCCTGGCAGCCTGTCACCCTCCCTGCCTCCCTCCCTCCCTGCCTCCATCACTGGCAGCCTGTCACCCTCTATCCCTCCCTCCCTGCCTCCTCCCTCCCTGCCTGCCTCCCTCCCTGCCTGCCTCCATCCCTGACAGCCTGTCACCCTCCCTCCATCCATCCCTCCCTGCCTCCTCCCTCCCTGCCTCCTCCCTGCCTGCCTGCCTGCCTGCCTGCCTGCCTGCCTGCCTGCCTGCCTGCCTCCATCCCTGGCAGCCTGTCACCCTCCCTCCCTGCCTCCCTCCACCCCTCCTCCCTGCCTCCCTCCCTGCCTCCATCCCTGGCAGCCTCCCCCCTCCATCCCTTCCTGCCTCCATCCCTGGCAGCCTCCCTCCCTCCCTCCCTCCTCCCTCCCTCCCTCCCTGGCAGCCTCCCTCCCTCCCTGCCTGCCTCCCTCCCTGCCTGCCTCCATCCCTGGCAGCCTGTCACCCTCCCTCCAACCATCCATCCATCCCTCCCTGCCCCCTCCCTCCCTCCCTCCCTGCCTGCCTCCATCCCTGGCAGCCTGTCACCCTCCCTCAATGCCTCCCTCCACCCCTCCCTGCCTCCATCCCTGGCAGCCTCCCCCCTCCATCCCTTCCTGCCTCCATCCCTGGCAGCCTCCCTCCCTCCCTTCCTTCCTTCCTTCCTTCCTCATTTCCTCCCTCCCCTCCCTGGCAGCCTCCCTCCCTCCCTGCCTCCCTGCCTCCATCCCTGGCAGCCTCCCTCCCTCCCTTCCATCCTCATTTCCTCCCTCCATCCCTTCCTGCCTCCATCCCTGGCAGCCTCCCTCCCTCCCTTCCTTCCTCATTTCCTCCCTCCCTCCATCCCTCCCTTCCTTCCTCCCTCCCTCCCTCCCTCTCTGGCAGCCTCCCTCCCTCCATCTCTGGCAGCCTCCCTCCCTCCGTCTCTGGCAGCCTCCCTCCACCCCTCCCTCCCTGCCTCCATCCCTGGCAGCCTCCCTCCCTCCCACCCTTCCTTCCTTCCTCCCTCCCTCCCTCCCCTCCCTCCCTCCCTCCCTCCCTCCCTCCCTCCCTCCCTGTCATTGCAGGAAGAAGCTGCAGGTCAAACATGTTTCTTATTAGGTTGAAGTTCAAACTACAGAACATGAGCTAATGTCAAATCACACACACTAATTATATTCCCTTTTCTTATCCTCCCTCCTGTCTCACTCTGTCCCTCTCTGTCCCTCTCTGTCAGTCTGGTTTATGATGTAGAGATTGATGTTGTGTCCTTGACTTCGCATGACTCCCTCTGCTTTCTCCAGCTCTATCCCTCATTCCCAATCATTCCATTCCCCCATCTCCCTCTGCTTTCTCCAGCTCTATCCCTCATTCCCAATCATTCCATTCCCCATATCCCTCTGCTTTCTCCAGCTCTATCCCTCATTCCCAATCATTCCATTCCCCCATCTCCCTCTGCTTTCTCCAGCTCTATCCCTCATTCCCAATCATTCCATTCCCCCATCTCCCTCTGCTGTCTCCAGCTCTATCCCTCATTCCCAATCATTCAAATCAGTCTATGTTACTACTAACATATCAGTCCATGTATTACCTACTAACATATCAGTCCATGTTACTACTAACACATTAGTCCATGTTACTAAAAACATATCAGTCCATGTGTTACTACTAACATATCAGTCCATGTGTTACTACTAACATATCAGTCCATGTTACTACTAACATATCAGTCCATGTGTTACCTACTAACATATCAGTCCATGTTACTACTAACATATCAGTCCATGTGTTACTACTAACATATCAGTCCATGTTACTACTAACATATCAGTCCATGTTACTACTAAAATATAAGTCCATGTGTTACTACTAACATATCAGTCCATGTGTTACTACTAACATATCAGTCCATGTGTAACTAACACATTCGTCCATGTTACTAAAAACATATCAGTCCATGTGTTACTACTAACACATCAGTCCATGTGTTACTACTAACATATCAGTCCATGTTACTACTAACATATCAGTCCATGTGTTACTACTAACATATCAGTCCATGTTACTACTAACATATCAGTCCATGTTACTACTAACATATCAGTCTATGTGTTACCTACTAACATAGCAGTCCATGTGTTACTACCAACAAATCAGTCCATGTTACTACTAACATATCAGTTCATGTTACTACTAACATATCAGTCCATGTTACTACTGACACATTAGTCCATGTTACTAAAACATATCAGTCCATGTGTTACTACTAACACATCAGTCCATGTTACTACTAACATATCAGTCCATGTTACTACTAACATATCAGTCCATGTTACTACTAACAAATCCGTCAATGTGTTACTACTAACATATCAGTGAATGTGTTACTACTAACATATCAGTCCATGGTACTACTAACATATCAGTCCATGTGTTACTACTAACATATCAGTCCATGTGTTACTACTAACATATCAGTCCATGTTACTACTAACATATCAGTCCATGTGTTACTACTAACATATCAGTCCATGTTACTACTAACATATCAGTCCATGTTACTACTAACATATCAGTCCATGTGTTACTACTAACATTTCAGTCCATGTGTTACTACTAACATATCAGTCCATGTTACTACTAACATATCAGTCCATGTTACTACTAACATATCAGTCCATGTTACTACTAACATATCAGTCCATGTGTTACTACTAACATATCAGTCCATGTTACTACTAACATATCTGTCCATGTTACTACTAACATATCAGTCCATGTTATTACTAACATATCAGTCAATGTGTTACTACTAACATATCAGTCCATGTTACTACTAACATATCAGTCCATGTGTTACTACTAACATATCAGTCCATGTTACTACTAACATATCTGTCCATGTTACTACTAACATATCAGTCCATGTTATTACTAACATATCAGTCAATGTGTTACTACTAACATATCAGTCCATGTGTTACTACTAACCTATCAGTCCATGTTACTACTAACATATCAGTCCATGTTACTACTAACACATTTGTGCATGTGTTACTAACATATCAGTTCATATGTTACTACTAACATATCAATCTGTGTGATACTACTAACATATAAGTCCGTGTGTTACTAATAACGTATCAGTCCATGTTACTACTAACATATCAGTCCATGTTACTACTAACATACCAGTCCATGTGTTACTAACATACCAATCCATGTGTTACCTATAACATATCAGTCCATGTTACTACTAACATATCAGTCCATGTTACTACTAACATATCAGTCCATGTGTTACTAATAACGTATCAGTCCATGTTACTACTAACATATAAGTCCATGTGTTACCTACTAACATATCAGTCCATGTGTTACTAATAACATATCAGTCCATGTGCTACCTACTAACATATCAGTCCATGTTACTACTAACATATCAGTCCATGTTACTACCAACATATCAGTCCATGTTACCTACTAACATATCAGTCCATGTGTTACTACTAACATATCAGTCCATGTTACTACTAACATATCAGTCCATGTGTTACCTACTAACATATCAGTCCATGTGTTACTACTAACATATCAGTCCATGTTACTACTAACATATCAGTCCATGTTACTACTAACATATCAGTCCATGTGTTACTACTAACATATCAGTCCATGTGTTACCTACTAACATATCAGTCCATGTGTTACTACTAACATACCAGTCCATGTTACTACTAACATACCAGTCCATGTTACTACTAACATATCTGTCCATGTTACTACTAACATATCAGTCCATGTGTTACTACTAACATATCAGTCCATGTGTTACTACTAACATATCAGTCCATGTTACTACTAACATATCAGTCCATGTGTTACCTACTAACACATCAGTCCATGTGTTACTAATAACATATCAGTCCATGTGTTACTACTAACATATCAGTCCATGTGTTACTACTAACATATCAGTCCATGTGTTACTACTAACATATCAGTCCATGTGTTACTACTAACATATCAGTCCATGTGCTACCTACTAACATATCAGTCCATGTCACTACTAACATATCAGTCCATGTTACTACCAACATATCAGTCCATGTTACCTACTAACATATCAGTCCATGTTACTACTAACATATCAGTCCATGTTACTACTAACATATCAGTCCATGTTTTACCTACTAACATATCAGTCCATGTGTTACTACTAACATATCAGTCCATGTTACTACTAACATATCAGTCCATGTTACTACTAACATATCAGTCCATGTTACTACTAACATATCAGTCCATGTGTTACTACTAACATATCAGTCCATGTGTTACCTACTAACATATTTGTCCATGTGTTACTACTAACATACCAGTCCATGTTACTACTAACATACCAGTCCATGTTACTACTAACATATCAGTCCATGTTACTACTAACATATCAGTCCATGTGTTACTACTTACATATCAGTCCATGTGTTACTACTAACATATCAGTCCATGTTACTACTAACATATCAGTCCATGTTACTACTAACATATCAGTCCATGTTACTACTAACATATCAGTCCATGTTACTACTAACATATCAGTCCATGTGTTACTACTAACATATCAGTCCATGTTACTACTAACATATCAGTCCATGTTACTACTAACATATCAGTCCATGTTACTACTAACATATCAGTCCATGTGTTACTACTAACATATCAGTCCATGTGTTACCTACTAACATATCAGTCCATGTTTTACCTACTAACATATCAGTCCATGTTACTACTAACATATCAGTCCATGTTACTACTAACATACCAGTCCATGTTACTACTAACATTTCAGTCCATATGTTACCTACTAACATATCAGTCCATGTGTTACCTACTAACATATCAGTCCATGTGTTACCTACTAACATATCAGTCCATGTTACTACTAATATATCAGTCCATGTGTTACCTACTAACATAGCAGTCCATGTGTTACCTACTAACATATCAGTCCATGTTACTACTAACATATCAGTCCATGTTACTACTAACATATCAGTCCATGTGTTACCTACTAACATATCAGTCCATGTTACTACTAACATATCAGTCCATGTTACTACTAACATATCAGTCCATGTTACTACTAACATATCAGTCCATGTTACTACTAACACATTAGTCCATGTTACTACTAACATATCAGTCCATGTTACTACTAACATATCAGTCCATGTTACTACTAACATATCAGTCCATGTTACTAACAACATATCAGCCCATAGTCTTCCCTGTGGCTCAGTTGGTAGAGCATGGTGTTTGCAACGCCAGCATGGTGTGTGCAACGCCAGGTTTGTGGGTTCGATTCCCACAGGGGGCCAGTACAAAAAAAAATGCATGAAATGAAATGTATGCCTTCACTAATGTAAGTCGCTCTGGATAAGAGTGTCTGATAAATGACTAAAATGTAAATGTTACTAAAAACATATCAGTCCATGTTACTACCAACATATCAGTCCATGTTACTAAAAACATATCAGTCCATGTTACTACCAACATACCAGTCCATGTTACTACCAACATATCAGTCCATGTGGTACTACTAACACATCAGTCCATGTTATTACTAACAAATCCGTCCATGTTTTACCTACTAACATATCAGTCCATGTTACTACTAACATATCAGTCCATGTTACTACTAACATATCAGTCCATGTTACTACTAACATATCAGTCCATGTTACTACTAACATATCAGTCCATCTGTTACTACTAACATATCAGTCCATGTGTTACCTACTAACATATCAGTCCATGTTACTACTAACATATCAGTCCATGTTACTACTAACATATCAGTCCATGTTACTACTAACATATCAGTCCATGTGTTACTACTAACACATCAGTCCATGTTATTACTAACAAATCCGTCCATGTTTTACCTACTAACATATCAGTCCATGTTACTACTAACACATCAGTCCATGTTATTACTAACAAATCCGTCCATGTTTTACCTACTAACACATCAGTCCATGTTACTACTAACATATCAGTCCATGTTACTACTAACATATCAGTCCATGTTACTACTAACATATCAGTCCATGTGTTACTACTAACATAGCAGTCCATGTGCTACCTACTAACATATCAGTCCATGTTACTACTAACATATCAGTCCATGTTACTACTAACATATCAGTCCATGTTACTAACAACATATCAGCCCATGTTACTACTAACATATCAGTCCATGTTACTACTAACATATCAGTCCATGTGTTACCTACTAACATATCAGTCCATGTTACTACTAACATATCAGTCCATGTTACTACTAACATATCAGTCCATGTTACTACTAACATATCAGTCCATGTGGTACTACTAACATATCAGTCCATGTTACTACTAACATATCAGTCCATGTTACTACTAACATATCAGTCCATGTTACTACTAACATATCAGTGTGTGTATGTGTGTGTGTGTCTGACAATTTGTGTGTGTGTGAGTGTGTGCGTGCGTATGTGTGTGCTTGTGTGTGTGTGAGTGATTGTGCATGTGTGTGTGTGCTTTTGTGTGTTTGTGTGTGTGTGTCAATGTGTATGTGTGTGTGTGTGTGTGTGTGTGTGTGTGTGTGTGGGTGGGGTGTGTGTGTGTGTGTGTGTATGTGAGCTCAGTAATCAAAGTAATTAGATTGTAAACATTGTCTCTTCAAAGAGAATGAACTAGGCCTGGTTAATTAAGACTCTCTCTCCTCCTTACATGAGTCTGCATATTCAACACACACACACACACACACACACACACACACACACACACACACACACACACACACACACACAGATGTGTGTGGATGAGTGGGTCCTTGAAGAGCGAGCAGATTTCAGTGTGTATGTATGTGTGTGTGTATGTATGTGTTTGTGTGTGTGTGTATATGTATGTTATTTCCTCGCTACATATTAATCAAAGAGGATGTCTCTTATGCATAAACCACAACTACAAATATCTAGTGGAGAAACAGATTTAAAGCTGCAGGACTGCACACACACACACACACACACACACACACACACACACACACACACACACACACACACACACACACACACACACACACACACACACACAGAGAGAAACACAGAACACACACAATATCAGTGTTAGATTTATATACAGCACCAGTCAAAAGTTTTAGAACACCTACTCATTCAAGTGTTTTTCCTTATATTGTTATTTTCTACATTGTAGAATAATAGTGAAGACATCAAACTATGAAATAACACATATGGAATCATGTAGTAACCAAAAAAAGTGTCAAACAAATCAAAATATATCTTATATTTGAGATTCTTCAAAAATCCACCCTTTGCCTTGATGACAGCTTTGCACACTCTTGGCATTCTCTCAACCAGCTTCATGAGGTAGTCACCTGGAATTCTTTTCAATGTACAGGTGTGCCTTCTTAAAAGTTAATTTGCGGAATTTATTTTCTTCTTAATGCGTTTGAGGCAATCAGTTGTGTTGTGACAAGGTAGGGGTGGTATACAGAAGATAGCCCTATTTGGTAAAAGACCAAGTCCATATTATGGCAAAAACAGCTCAAATCAGCAAAGAGAAATGACAGTCCATCATTATTTTAAGACATGAAGGTCAGTCAACTCTGAAAATTTCAAGAACTTTGAAAGGTTCTTCAAGTGCAGTCGCAAAAACCATCAAGCTCTATGATGAAATTGGCTCTTATGAAGACCGCCACAGGAAAGGAGAGGATAAGTTCATTAGAGTTACAAGCCTCAGAAATTGCAGCCCAAATAAATGCTTCACAGAGTTCAAGTAACAGACACATTTCAACATCAAATGTTCAGAGGAGACTGCGTGAATCAGGCCTTCATGGCCGAATTGCTGCAAAGAAACCAATAGGAAGAAGGGACTTGTTTGGGCAAAAAAACACAAGCAATGGACATTAGACCGGTGGAAATCCGTCCTT
>NW_021822941.1:2805157-2825545 GCF_901001165.1 Salmo trutta | reverse complement strand
GAAGTCTGTAATGACCAAGCCTATGTGTGTTTGTTTAGATGAGGCTCTGTAGCTTCCTTTACAGAGAGCTCTGCAAACA
The DNA here is from genome assembly GCF_901001165.1 of Salmo trutta. Lineage (NCBI taxonomy): Eukaryota > Metazoa > Chordata > Actinopteri > Salmoniformes > Salmonidae > Salmo > Salmo trutta. Next base: position 2,825,466 of record NW_021822941.1, on the reverse strand, counting down.
CTGCCAGCCAATCAGCAACCCAAATATGTCCTTTCAACCAGGACACAGTGCTGTAGCTCTTTCTCTCTGTGTCTCTCATGGTGACACAAAGGGGCAAATTATTATTGGTTGGGGTGAAAAGGGGGTGAAATTATTAAAGGGGGTGAAATTATTAAAGGGGGCGAAATTATTATTGGTTGGTGATGGTATTGGTGTTGGTATTGGTGTTGGTGTTGGTATTTGTATAGGTGTTGGTATTGGTCTTGGTGTTGGTGTTGGTGTTGGTATTGGTGTTGGTATTGGTCTTGGTGTTGGTATTTGTATTGGTGTTGGTATTGGTGTTGGTATTGGTGTTGGTATTGGTGTTGGTGTTGGTATTGGTGTTGGTATTGGTGTTGGTATTTGTATAGGTGTTGGTATTGGTATTTGTATAGGTGTTGGTGTTGGTATTGGTGTTGGTATTGGTGTAGGTGTAGGTGTTGGTTTTGGTGTTGGTAAAGGTGTTGGTATAGGTGTTGGTATTGGTATTTGGTGTTGGTATTTGGTGTTGGTATTGGTATTGGTGTTGGTATTGGTATTGGTGTTGGTATTGGTATTGGTGTTGGTGTTGGTATTGGTATTTGTTGTTGGTGTTGGTATAGGTGTTGGTGTTGGTATTTGTATAGGTGTTGGTATTGGTATTGGTGTTGGTGTTGGTATTGGTGTAGGTGTAGGTGTTGGTTTTGGTGTTGGTAAAGGTGTTGGTATAGGTGTTGGTGTTGGTATTTGGTGTTGGTATTTGGTGTTGGTGTTGGTGTTGGTATAGGTGTTTGTATTGGTATTGGTTGTTGGTGTTGGTATTTGTTGTTGGTTTTGGTGTTGGTGTTTGTATTGGTGTTGTTATTTGGTGTTGGTATCAGTATTGGTGTTGGTGTTGGTATTGGTATTTGCTATTGGTGTTGGTATTTGTATAGGTGTTGGTATTTGTATTGGTGTTGGTATTAGTGTTGGTATTGTATAGGTGTTGGTATTGGTATTGGTGTTGGTATTTATATTGGTATTGGTGTTGGTATTTATATTGGTGTTGGCGTTGGTGTTGGTCTTGGTAGTGGTGTTGGTATTTGTATAGGTGTTGGTATTTGTATTGGTGTCGGTTTTTGTGTTGGTTTTGGTGTTGGTATTGGTGTTAGTATTGGTATTTGGTGTTGGTGTTGGTATTGCTATTTGGTGTTGGTATTGGTGATGGTGTTGGTGTTGTTATTGGTATTTGTTGTTGGTGTTGGTGTTGGTAAAGGTGTTGGTAAAGGTGTTGGTGTTGGCGTTGGCATTGGTGTTGTATTGGTGTTGGTATTGGTGTTGGTATTGTTGGTATTGGTGTTGGTATTGGTGTTGGTCTGGGTATTGGTGTTGGTATTGGTGTTAGTGTTAGTGTTGGTATTTGTTTTGGTGTTGGTTTGTTGTTGGTTTGGTGTTGGTATTGGTGTTGGTTTGGTGTTGGTATTGGTGTTGGTCTGGGTATTGGTGTTGGTTTTGGTGTTAGTGTTAGTGTTGGTATTTGTTTTGGTGTTAGTGTTGGTTTGGTGTTGGTATTGGTGTTGGTTTGGTGTTGGTATTGGTGTTGGTGTTTCTTTGTGTGGTGTTAAGACTCTAAGTATTCCAGAACTTCTATCTACTAACAAAACATCCCTTCTAATTGACAGTGTTTAATGTAGATATAAATCTATATTTTTATTTACGTTTAATTTCGGGTCAAATGGTAATTATACCGTGTTTGATTTGATACATGTTTTAATAAACTAGGTTTCCGATTGGACATAGAGGTACATTTGTGGAACTCATTTCATTTATAAATCCACTCTGAAAACTCTTGGAAAAGTCATGTAATAACTTAGAAGCTTCTAGTCAGGAAATTACATTTCAGCTTCCATATGAATGTTAATAAGAGGGTGATGATGGGATCATGACCTATGACCGTTGACCTGTGACCTATGACCTATGACCGTTCCCTGGATTTCTGGTTTATGAAAGAGAAAATGTCTCTCTCTCTCCATGAGAGACAAGTGGTTGCAATGGTAACATATTACTCTACGAAAATAACAATAAGGTTCTCAGCAATAATAAGAGGTAATCTTACACCCTTACCCTGCTAACCTTAACATGTTACCACTTAACTGACCTCAGGTCAGTCTACAGAGATTAGTCTGACTTACTCATTTAACTGACCTCAGAACAGTCTACAGTGATTAGTCTGACCTACTCATTTAACTGACCTCAGAACAGTCTACAGTGATTAGTCTGACCTACTCATTTAACTGACCTCAGAACAGTCTACAGTGATTAGTCTGACCTACTCATTTAACTGACCTCAGAACAGTCTACAGAGATTAGTCTGACTTACTCATTTAACTGACCTCAGGTCAGTCTACAGTGATTAGTCTGACCTACTCATTTAACTGACCTCAGAACAGTCTACAGAGATTAGTCTGACTTACTCATTTAACTGACCTCAGGTCAGTCTACAGTGATTAGTCTGACTTACTCATTTTAAATGTGTCCCTCCATGCACTTCACATATCTAGAGATCCCTTTAAATAAGTCTAGATGCATTCATTTCCTGTAGGCATAATCCTCTCACATATGACATGTAGAGATCCCTTTAAATATTATTTAGAGACACCTTTAAATAAATAAATCTGTCTGCTGTAGGCATAATCCTCTCACATATGACATCAGTCCTTCACAGATTGACCTTTGACATTTGAACCTTTGACCTTTTGGGGCTGTTGGAGCTTGTTATTATATTTTAGGAAATGCTTTGAATCCCTTGAATACAGTCAGTATTTTTCTATTCAATTATATACACTATACACTCTTTTATATATCTAGTATGTAAGTATCTCTGTCTGTCTGTTTGTCTGTCTGTCTCTCTGTCTCTCTGTCTCTCTGTCTCTCTGCCTCTCTCTCTCTCTGTGTCTCTCTCTCTCTGTCTGTCTCTCTGTCTCTCTGTCTCTCTGCCTCTCTCTCTCTGTCTGTGTCTCTCTGTCTATGTCTCTCTGTCTCTCTCTCTCTGTCTGTCTCTCTGTCTCTCTCTGTCTCTCTCTCTGTCTGTCTCTCTGTCTGTCTTCCGGTCTCTCTCTCTCTCTCTCTCTGTCTCTCTCTGTCTGTCTCTCTGTCTGTCTCTCTGTCTCTCTGCCTCTCTCTCTGTCTGTGTCTCTCTGTCTGTGTCTCTCTGTCTCTCTCTGTCTGTCTCTCTGTCTCTCTCTGTCTCTCTCTCTGTCTGTCTCTCTGTCTGTCTTCCGGTCTCTCTCTCTCTCTCTCTCTGTCTCTCTCTGTCTCTCTCTCTGTCTGTCTCTCTGTCTGTCTTCCGGTCTCTCTCTCTCTCTCTCAAAAGCAATGGTAAATTGTTGAATATTACCAGATGTATTCAACCCAGTATAATCTGTAATTTCTAAACCCATATTAACAGATTATCTCCTTCTAACCCCTCCCTTCCCACTGTAGATGCCACACAGCTATGAGTCTAGACATCTTTGAGTCTATATTATATTTGAACAGTAGTTCTCCCTCTCTCAGCGACCTGTGGTTGTTGCTGAGTATTATTACCAGTATGATGACAGTGTTATGCTTCACCACCAATATATTTCCCATATGTTTTAAATACCATATTTACATACTTTCTCTCTCCACTTAACTGTAGATGCCAGACAGCTGAAATATGTTTGATTGATTCTGTAATATATTCTAACAATATATCTCTCTCTCTCTCTTCCCTCCCTCCATCCTTCTCTTTCTCCAGATGCCAGACAGCTCCCAGACGTAGCCCTGACAGGGAAGTGCACTAGGGAGTGTGATGAGTTTGGACACTCCGACACTTGTTGGATGCCCGCCGCTGTCCGCCCGTCGCCTCGGCAACGCCAGCGCCACGTCAGCGAGCCGCCCCGCCTGTCCACCTTCGCCTCCCCTGGCAACGACAACAACAATAACCATGACGACGATGATGAGGAAGATAGTGACAGCGAGAGCGCCGGCAGCGCCGGGAGTTCCGAACCGGGCGTAGTCAGCGTGGGAGTCGGCGGAGGAGGTCAGAGGTTACCGTTAGCCAATGGGGATCCTCTCGGCAGCCTGGTGGGCGGAGACAGGATGAACCGGAACATGGGCGACCACAACCGGAACCTACTCAACCGCAAGATGACGTCAGCGTCGTACGACACGTTCAGCTCCGCCGGGTTCGGGAGACGCCATCACGAGGAGGATAGGGGGGGTCAGGGCAGGGTCAACCCTCCGGAGGTTATACCATTAACGAGGACCGGGGACTACAAGACCACGTCATGCCTCACGCTCTCCCGTAGAGAGGTCTACCTGTAAGAGCAGGATGGATGGATCAGTCCACTGCTGCTGCACCCCTTTGCTGATGGAATGGAACATTCCATCCCTGTTTGTTCTGGTGAAATGGAACAGTCCACTACTAGACATTGGAATGAAATGGTCCATTTCTGTTGTAGTTTTTTTGTTGAGAACTTTGACCAGCTGTGAATAATAACAATAATAACAATAATAACAACACCTAAAGAAGAGAGGACCGCTCAGTGGGTTTGGGTTTGTTTTGGAGACAAGACACCACACAACTACAAAACCACAAAAAGGACACTGGGACCTTAATCTCCAAGAAGAAACGACCGTAAGGTGTGAATAAAAAAAGATAAATGGTGTTAATTAACTGAACACCCCCCCCCCCCCCCCCCCCAAAAAACAAAAAACTACGATTTAATGGAATCTGAACTTTTGGATGCTGAATACATCCTATTAATGTGGATGGTGAGGAGGGAGATGGATCCATGGATCACCTTGGGAAAAAAGAGAGAGCAGTTCTGCTCTGGAGTCACGTACTGACTTCATCTAATCTAAACTCTGGGTAGAAGTTTCTCTCAAAAACAGATCTAGGATCAGATTATTGTTCCCTGAATCGTAACCTGAAGTATTATAAGGAGCAACACAATGCTGAACTTAGATCAGTGTCAAGTGTTAACTTCTTTCTTCTCTTTTTTTTATACTCTTTAAAGTTAATCAGACGCATGTCTAACCTCCCACCAACAGGGGAGCTGTGAGGAGATGGGAGAGAGATGGAGGAACTGGGCCTGATGCCATACACGCCTCAGGACCAATGGGAACACTCGCTGAGGTGTATGTGACCAATAAAATTTGATTTAAAGACTTATAGAATAGAATCTGACTAATCGGCGAACCTGATGATGGGACGCCATGGAGGTTTAACCAATCAAACGATAGGACCAATGAGCTGTCGTTGTAAAAGGAATTTTAATGGATTTCATGCTCATCAATCAAATGTGATTTAAACCTAATCCACCAATCATCATATGGCATTATTGACAAGTAGCATCGAGATATTAACCAACCATACAACGAGGATTATCAGAATCTAACCAATCACGGACAATATATTTTCAGTAACAACCAATCGGATTCTTTGGCAAGGACAAGAACTTAGGAAAAGATAACTGATTGAAAAAAACATCAGGTATTTTTGAAACAAAAAAAGACTTGGAGGAATGCAAACAAGTACAATGTGACGTTTTTACAGATATGAGCTAGAATCACTGGGAATACAAGGTCCGTACCAGTATCAGTGCCAACGGATTCCAGCGTTTTCTAATGAAAAATGACACTTTTTCTGTCTTTCTGCCTTCTCTTGCTGAGACTAGGTTCTGGGAACGTTCCCAAAATTCCAAGGTTTTTCAGAAATCCTGGTTGGAGGATTACGGATTTCCTACCTATTCCGAGGAATCTTTTTTATCTGGATTTCTGGGGGAAAAAACTGTGGATTTTGGGAACGTTAGCAGAAATGTGCAACCCTAGTGGAGACTGTACATATGTGTGGTTTAGACTGGCGGTGTTACAGCACTGTCATCCATTCATTAAGGCCATTACAGAGTACTCTACCGTGCTGAAGACCAGTCACTTCATTCATTATGTATATCAGTATCCTCCCTCTCTCACACACACAATGTAGTGAAACACACACACACACACACTTAGTGAAACCATACCCACACGACATAGACGTGTGACGTGCACACACACACACACACACACACACACACACACACACACATAATGTATCTACATGCATTTAACCATACTTTAACATATAACATGTTGCCTCTGAAAACGAGCTTTTTGCCTGCTCCCCCCCCTCTTCAACCCCCTTTATGTCAACATGTATTTAAATAACTATTCATCTTTCAACACATTAAAGGGATGTTTTGGTCTATATAGCGGCTTTACATTAAAGGGATGTTTAAACTATTCCTCTAACAGTACGCAGTAACTCATAGAACAAACCAAAATGTTCGGGACAAAAAAAAAGAACTCGAACTCTTCTTCTGCATGAAATAAAAACAGCTAAACGCTAATTTGTTATTTTTTGGGAGAAAACCAGACGCCTTCTTTTTGGAGATATTATGCATCTCTGAAAACATGATGTATGTTTCTATGTGTGTATTTGTATGTGAGGGAGAAGGATAGAAGGAGAGAGGGAGAGAGAGCATCAGTGTGTGAAGTCATCACGAGGAGAGGAAGAGAGAGAAACCTTCATCCCTCGGTGAGGTTATATGCTGTAGCAATTTGAGAGAAAATGAGAAACTCCTCACGTTGACCGGATGCGTGGAAGGACGGTAGAGTCCAGGGGCCACACCTTAATAGTCTAAAGTAGCATCCTCTCCTTGTCTCCTTTCTAAAAGGAAGCCAGGGGCTACACCTTAATAGTCTAAAGTAGAATCCTCTCCTTGTCTCCTTTCTAAAAGGAAGCCAGGGGCTACACCTTAATAGTCTAAAGTAGAATCCTCTCCTTGTCTCCTTTCTAAAAGGAAGCCAGGAGTTACACCTTAACAGTCTAAAGAAAGATCACGCACCATATAATCAGTGACTTTAACTTCAGTTACACACTAACCAACTCTCAGGTAAGACTTGACACAATGTGTACAGTACGTCATTTGTAAAGCAAGCCGCTAGGTTTCAACATGAAAACAAAACCATGAATTCTCCCTTAGAATTAGAATTGAGTTCTAATTCAATCCCTTAGAATTGGATTTAGAATTGAGTTCTAATTCAATCCCTTAGAATTGGATTTAGAATTGAGTTGTAATTCAATCCCCCAGAATGTGAGTTAGAATTGAGTTGTAGGTCTATAGTGCCCCTATCTCTCTCTCCACTCTTCTCTATGGTGTCACTGACCTTCTCAACTCTTCCTCCCTCTAACCTCTTGTCTCCCAACCTGCTGTCTCTGAAGCTCTGTGATTGGTGGACTGCACTCAGCGGTGCGCTGATGTGACAATGGACGGAAGTTCTGTGTGGGTTCTAGTTCCAGAAGGTTGGGTTCCAATCCGGAATGCTCGAAGGGGATTGGTCTGTCTATGCCATAATCCTACCGGGTTTTCTAGCTCACCTCGAGCCACTGATATCTAGTACATACAATGTAGTAACCATGACCACACGGTCCCTGGATATATGGAAATCATGGAGCTGGATTCCAACCCACAGGGTCGGGGTCTGGATTCAGGAGCTGAGTTAACCCTAACGGACCAGGAGAACTTTGCAACAAGAGACTCTGAAAACAATGATTTGTGTTTATTACAAGACAGATCTTTTCTTCCAGGAAGTCAAACTGCTGTTTTAATGCAGAGTCTCGTACAGACATCCTACCCTACTACCATACTACCCTACCTTTCCTTCCCCGGCCTAACATGGACCTATAGGAACAGTGTACATGAATCTGTGTCTGCGTCCGGTATGGCACCCTATTCCCTATAGAAGCCATATAGGGGGTCAGTCGTCAAAAGTTGGCTGAAGTCGTGAAGTTTGCAGGGATTAGGGTTCCATTTGGGAGGCTGGCACAGTGTGGGAGTATGTGTGTTTTATATACTGCACGTTTAAAGACAATTTAAATCACTTCTTCTTAGCCCTGTTATGTGGGCCTGGAGAGAGAGAGGACAGGGTGATAACAGGCCTGGAGAGAGAGAGGACAGGGTGATAACAGGCTAGGAGAGAGAGGACAGGGTGATAACAGGCCTGGAGAGAGAGAGGACAGGGTGATAACAGGCCTGGAGAGAGAGAGGACAGGGTGATAACAGCCCTGGAGAGAGAGAGAGGACAGGGTGATAACAGGCCTGGAGAGAGAGAGGACAGGGTGATAACAGGCTAGGAGAGAGAGGACAGGGTGATAACAGGCCTGGAGAGAGAGAGGACAGGGTGATAACAGGCCTGGAGAGAGAGAGGACAGGGTGATAACAGGCCTGGAGAGAGAGGACAGGGTGATAACAGGCCTGGAGAGAGAGGACAGGGTGATAACAGGCCTGGAGAGAGAGAGGACAGGGTGATAACAGGCCTGGAGAGAGAGAGGACAGGGTGATAACAGGCCTGGAGAGAGAGAGGACAGGGTGATAACAAGGTTAATGACGTCTTAAAGAGATATTTGCATTCACCTGTTTAGGACTTTATTTTTGAAAGGTGAGACCTCGGTTTGCATCCTAAATGGCACCCTATATAGTGCACTACTTATGATCAGACTGTGGCCCAAGTAGTGCACTATATAGGGAATAGGGTGCCTTTTGAACTCCTGATTGGTTGATTATCTAATAGCCATCTATAGAACCGTAAGAACTACCCAGTAGAAGCCAGGAACCCATAGAACACGCAGAACAGCGAACAATGTTCACAACAGACAAAAAGGCATGTTTTACCTGTTTCAATTTTGCATTAAAAGAAAAAACTAAAAACATTTTTTTTCCTCTTGATTTTCTCTTTTTTTATTTATCTGTTGCTGCTCTATTATTAACTGGTATTCATTAATTATTCAACTAAATGCATTTGCTAATGATTACGAGGAAGAGGTGTGCTTCCAGAAATGGTACCCTATTCCTTATACAGTATGGAGGACAATAGAGGGCCCTGGTCAACAGTAGTGGACTATAGAGGGCCCTGGTCAACAGTAGTTCACTATAGAGGGCCCTGGTCAACAGTAGTGGACTATAGAGGGCCCTGGTCAACAGTGGTGGACTATGGAGGGCCCTGGTCAACAGTGGTTCACTATAGAGGGCCCTGGTCAACAGTACTGGACTATAGAGGGCCCTGGTCAACAGTAGTGGACTATAGAGGGCCCTGGTCAACAGTAGTGGACTATAGAGGGCCCTGGTCAACAGTACTGGACTATAGAGGGCCCTGGGCAACAGTAGTGGACTATAGAGGGCCCTGGTCAACAGTAGTGGACTATAGAGGGCCCTGGTCAACAGTACTGGACTATAGAGGGCCCTGGTCAACAGTACTGGACTATAGAGGGCCCTGGTCAACAGTAGTGGACTATGGAGGGCCCTGGTCAACAGTACTGGACTATAGAGGGTCCTGGTCAACAGTAGTTCACTATAGAGGGCCCTGGTCAACAGTAGTGGACTATAGAGGGCCCTGGTCAACAGTAGTTCACTATAGAGGGCCCTGGTCAACAGTAGTGGACTATAGAGGGCCCTGGTCAACAGTAGTTCACTATAGAGGGCCCTGGTCAACAGTAGTGGACTATAGAGGGCCCTGGTCAACAGTAGTGGACTATAGAGGGCCCTGGTCAACAGTAGTGGACTATAGGGGGCCCTGGTCAACAGTAGTGGACTATAGAGGGCCCTGGTCAACAGTACTGGACTATAGGGGGCCCTGGTCAACAGTACTGGACTATAGAGGGCCCTGGTCAACAGTACTGGACTATAGAGGGCCCTGGTCAACAGTAGTTCACTATAGAGGGCCCTGGTCAACAGTACTGGACTATAGAGGGCCCTGGTCAACAGTAGTTCACTATAGAGGGAAAAGGGTCCCATTTCAGTCACAGCCGAGGAATTGTTGTTACAGAACGGTTTGATGATGATGATGATGATGATGATGTGTGTAAAAGTTTGACTTTGACATTAAAAGCTCCTTGAAACATCTTAAAGTTGAATTTTTAATTTATACTCAGGCTGGGGATTCAATCCAAGGTGCGTTATAGAGCAGCACATTGCATTTGACTTTTAATTTACACTTGAGCCAACATTCACAGTGTTTACCATGAAGGCGATATCCTTGAACATTGGGGAAAATGCCTTTTAAAGGCTCATTGTAGTATGTCCAGTACTCTGCTCCATAACGTGCCTCAGATTGAGACGTGGCCTTGGGCATGACATTTCTAACATGCTAATATCTAGTACATTGATGTTTTTGGATTGAGTCGTGGCCTTGGGCATGACATTTTAAAACATGCTAATATCTAGTACATTGATGTTTTTGGATTGAGTCGTGGCCTTGGGCATGACATTTAACACATGCTAATATCTGGTACATTGATGTTTTTGGTTTGAAAATGCTAAACCTAGCAAGACAAAGGAGATGATTGTGGACTACAGGAAAAAGAGGACCGAGCACGCCCCCATTCTCATCTACGGGGCTGCAGTGGAGCAGGTTGAGAGCTTCAAGTTCCTTGGTGTCCACGTCACCAACAAACTAATATGGTCCAAGCACACCAAGACAGTCGTGAGATGTATTCTCATCGGCAGACTCAACAGCCTTGGTTTCTCTAATGACTGCCTCGCCTGGTTCACTGACTACTTCTTAGATAGAGTTCAGTGTGTCAAATCGGAGGGCCTGTTGTCCGGACCTCTGGCAGTCTCTATGGGGGTGCTACAGCGTTAAATTCTCAGGCCGAGTCTTTTCTCTGTATATATCAATGATGTCGCTCTTGCTGCTGGTGATTCTCTAATCCACCTCTACGCAGACGACACCATTCTGTATACATCTGGCCCGTCTTTGGACACTGTGCTAACAAACCTCCAGACGAGCTTCAATGCCATTCAACTCTCCTTCCGTGGCCTCCAACTGCTCTTAAACGCTAGTAAAACTAAATGCATGCTCTTCAACCGACAACCAACTCTTCAGCCTGCACCCGCCCGCCCACCAGATTTAGAATATGTGGACAACTATAAATACCTGGCTAGACTGTAAACTCTCCTTCCAGACTCACATTAAGCATCTTCAATCCAAAGTTAAATCTAGAATCGGCTTCCTACTTCGCAACGAAGCCTCCTTCACTCATGCTGCCAAACATACCCTCGTAAAACTGACTATCCTGTCAACCCTTGACTTTGGCGATGTCATTTACAAAACAGCCTCCAATACTCTACTCAGCAAATTGGATGCAGTCTATCACAGTGCCATCAATTTTGTCACCAAAGCCCCATATACTACCCACCACTGCGACCTGTATGATCTCGTTGGCTGGTCCTCGCTACATTTTCGTCGCCAAACCCACTGGGTCCAGGTCATCTATAAGCCTTTGCTAGGTAAAGCCCCGCCTTATCTCAGCTCACTGGTCACCATAGCAGCACCCACCCGTAGCACGCGCTCCAGCAGGTATATTTCACTGGTCATCATAACAACACCCACCCGTAGCATGCGCTCCAGCAGGTATATTTCACTGGTCACCCCCAAAGCCAACACCCCCTTTGGCCGCTATTCCTTCCAGTTCTCTGCTGCCAGTGACTGGAACGAATTGCAAAAATTCCTGAAGTTGGAGACTTATATCTCCCTCACTAACTTCAAGCATCGGCTGTCCGAGCAGCTTACCGATCGCTGCAGCTGTACACAGCCCATCTGTATATAGCCCATCCAACTTACTACCTACCTCATCCCCATATATTATTTTTTTCTGCTCTTTTGCACACCAGCATCTCTACTTGCACATCCTCATCTGCACACCTATCACTCCAGTGTTAATTTCTAAATTGTAATTACTTCGCCACTATGGCCTATTTATTGCCTTACCTCCTTACTTAATTTGCACACACTGTATACAGATTTTCTATTGTGTTATTGACTGTACGTTTGTTTATCCCATATACAACTCTGTGTTGTTGTTTTTGTCGCACTGCTTTGCTTTATCTTGGCCAGGTCGCAGTTGTAAATGAGAACTTGTTCTAAACTGGCCTACCTGGTTAAATAAAGGTGAAATAAAATAAAAATAAAAAAGAGGGCACGACAATACCTATTCCCCCTCAGGAGACAAAAAAGATTTGAAAAGATTTGGCATGGGTCCTCAAAAGGTTCTTCAGCTGCACTATTGAGAGCATCCTGACTGGCTGCATCACTCCCTGGTATTGCAACTGCTTGGCCTTTGACCGCAAGGCACTACAGAGGGTAGTGCGAACGGCCCAGTACGTCCCTGGGACCAAGCTTCCTGCCATCGAGGACCTCTATACAAGGCAGTGTCAGAGGAAGGCCCTAAAAATTTTCAAAGATTCCAGCCACCCTAGTCATATACTGTTCTCTGCTTCCGCACGGCAAGTGGTACCGGAGCGCCAAGTCTAGGTCCAAGAGGCTTCTATACAGCTTCTACCCCCAAACCATAAGACTCCTGAACATCTAATCAAATGGCTACCCAGACTATTCGCATTTCCCCCCCCCCCACACTCTTTTATACCGCTGCTACTCTCTGTTGCTATTATCTATGCATAGTCACTTTAATAACTCTACCTACATGTACATACTACTTCAACTAACCGGTGCCCCCGCACATTGACTCAGTACCGGTACCCCCCTGTATATAGTCTCGCTATTGTTATTTTACTGCTGCTCTTTAATTACTAGTTACTTTTATCTCTTTTTCTTATCCATAATTTTTTTGAAACTGCATTGTTGGTTAGGGTTTCGTAAGTAAGCATTTCACTGTAAGGTCTACACCTGTTGTATTCGGCGCATGTGACTAATAACATTTGATTTGATATGGTGGCAGTAGCTAGGTAACAAACCTAGCAGATGGTGGCAGTAGCTAGGTAACAAACCTAGCAGATGGTGGCAGTAGCTAGGTAACAAACCTAGCAGATGGTGGCAGTAGCTAGGTAAATAAACCTAGCAGATGGTGGCAGTAGCTAGGTAACAAACCTAGCTGATGGTGGCAGTAGCTAGGTAAACAAACCTAGCAGATGGTGGCAGTAGCTAGGTAAACAAACCTAGCAGATGGTGGCAGTAGCTAGGTAACAAACCTAGCTGATGGTGGCAGTAGCTAGGTAAACAAACCTAGCAGATGGTGGCAGTAGCTAGGTAAACAAACCTACCAGATGGTCAGTAGCTAGGTAACAAACCTAGCAGATGGTGGCAGTAGCTAGGTAAACAAACCTAGCAGATGGTGGCAGTAGCTAGGTAAACAAACCTTGCACCGGTTATGCCCCTAATGGCACCCAACTCCCTATATATAGTGCACTACTAGTGACCAGAGCCACATTCCCTGTATAGTGCACTACTAGTGACCAGAGCCATATTCCCAATATAGTGCACTACTAGTGACCAGAGCCATATTCCCTATATAGTGCACTTCTTGGGTCCTGGTTGAAACTACTGCACTGTGTGGGGAATAGGGTGCCATTTTGTGATTCAGCCCCTCTGTCCTAATCCATAGACTGCTTCCAAGGTAATGAAACCACACTCTGTCACCTGGGCCACCCCGGGCCACCCCGGGCCACCCTGGGCCACCCCGGGCCACCCTGGGCCACCCCGGGCCACCCCGGGCCACAGGTCACCTCACAGTACTTCTCTATAAAGTTCTAACCCCAATCAGAATGGATTTGGATGGCAGTTATTGAGAGAGCCTTCCCTGTAGCTCATTTGGTAGAGCATGGTGTTTGCAACACCAGGGTTGTGGGTTCGATTCCCACGGGGGGCCAGCACAGAAAAAAAAAAAAAAAGTATGAAATTGTATGAAATGTAGGCATTCACTACTGTAAGTCACTCTGGATAAGAGCGTCTGCTAAATGACTAAAATGTAAAAATGTAGAACAGCGGTCGTGATGTGAAAATAATGATCGTGAAAATGTGATCTTTAGCTATGTCAGTTAACGATGTTAATGCAGTCTTTCAATCATGAATAAAAGTGTCTTAAAAGCCCAAGTGGGCAGGGCATCCTGAAGACTCAGGACAGTGTAACAGCAAAATGTATCAAATTAAATCAAATGTATGTGTCCCTGGTTTCTTGGAGGTATAAAGAGGGAGTTATGCCATGTGGGCTGGAATTTTGAGGCTGAAAGGAGAGGCTATACTAGGCTGGGAGGAAGGGAGAGGTGAGGAAGCTAGTGAGAAACAGAACCAGTAACAAGCTAAGGAGAGAGACCAAGGAGCTAAAAGAGAGACCAAGGAGCTAGGAGAGAGACCAAGGAGCTAGGAGAGGGACCGAGGAGCTAGGAAGGGAGGCAAGGCACAGTGAGAGACATGGAACTATATCCAGCAAGGAAAGAGACTAAAGAGAGAGAGAAGAGACACACTAAACCAAAGCGGTCAAGGAGCTAAGGAAAGAGATCAAGGAGCTAGGGGAGAGACGCAAGGAGAGCAAGAGAGAGACATGAAACTAGAGCCATCAAGGAGCTAGACAGCGAGAACAGAGACATGAAACTAGAACCATCAAGGAGCTAGACAGAGAGAAGAGAGACATGAAACTAGAGCCATCAAAGAGCTAGGAAGAGAGAAGAGAGCCATGAAACTAGAACCATCAAGGAGACAGATTATGTTCTATAGAAGTCAACTGGGATCTACAACAAAGGATCTAGAAAAGAAAATAAAGAGAACTGGATAATCTAAAAACCGAACTAGACGACCAAGACCAGACCAAACTAGACTAAACTAGACGACCAGGACCAAACTAGACTAAACTAGACGACCAGGACCAGACCGAACTAGACGACCAAAACCAGACCAAACTAGACGACCAAGACTAGACCAAACTAGACTAAACTAGACGACCAGGACCAGACCAAACTAGACGACCAAGACCAGACCAAACTAGACGACCAAGACTAGACCAAACTAGACTAAACTAGACGACCAAGACCAGACCAAACTAGACGACCAAGACCAGACCAAATTAGACGACCAAGACTAGACCAAACTAGAAGTCCAAGACTAGACCAAACTAGACGACCAAGACTAGACCAAACTAGACGACCAAGACCAGACCAAACTAGACAACCAAGACTAGACCAAACTAGACTAAACTAGACGACCAAGACCAGACCAAACTAGACGACCAAGACTAGACCAAACTAGACGACCAAGACTAGACCAAAATTTACTAAACTAGACGACCAAGACCAGACTAAACTATACGACCAAGACTAGACCAAACTAGACTAAACTAGACGACCAAGACTAGACCAAACTAGATGAGCAAGACTAGACCAAACTAGACTAAACTAGACGACCAAGACCAGACCAAACTAGACGAACAAGACTAGACCAAACTAGACGACCAAGACTAGACCAAACTAGACTAAACTAGACGACCAAGACTAGACCAAACCAGACTAGACGACCAAGACCAGACCAAACTAGATGAGCAAGACTAGACCAAACTAGACTAAACTAGACGACCAAGACTAGACCAAACTAGACTAAACTAGATGACCAAGACCAGACCAAACTAGACAACCAAGACCAGACCATACTAGATGACCAAACTAGACTAAACTAGACGACCAAGACTAGACCAAACTAGACAACCAAGACTAGACCAAACTAGCCGACCAAGTCTAGACCAAAATAGACGATCTAGAGTAGACAACAAGACAAATGGCACCCTATCTCCTATGTAGGGGATCAATTTTGAACAGAGCCCTTTGGGATAGATCGGACATATAGGGCATAGGGTGGCATTTGGGAGGGAGGCAAAATGAGCACTTTCACTTTGACATGGGCCCTGTGTCAAAGTTGCTACCCAAACTATTTGCACCCCCCCCTTATGCTCCTGCTACTCTCTGTTATTATCTATGCATAGTCACTTTAATAACTCTACCTACATGTACATGTTACCTAAATTACCTCGACTAACCGGTGCCCCCTCACATTGACTGTACCGGTACCCCCTGTATATAGCCTCCACATTGACTCTGTACCGGTACCTCCTGTATATAGCCTCCACATTGACTATGTACCGGTACCCCTGTATATAGCCTCCACATTGACTCTGTACCGGTACCCCCTGTATATATAGCCTCCACATTGACTCTGTACCGGTACCCCCCTGTAGATAGACTGCCCTTTACCACATTGACTCTGTACCGGTACCCTGTATATAGCCTCCACATTGACTCTGTACCGGTACCCCTGTATATAGCCTCCCACATTGGACTCTGTACCGGTGCCCCCTGTATATAGCCTCCACATTGACTCTGTACCGGTACCCCTGTATATAGCCTCCACATTGACTCTGTACCAGTACCCCCTGTATATAGCCTCCACATTGACTCTGTACCGGTACCCCCTGTATATAGCATCCACATGACCTCTGTACCGGTACCCCTGTATATAGCCTCCACATTGACTTTGTACCGGTACCCCCTGTATATAGCGTCCACATTGACTCTGTACCGGTACCCCCTGTATATAGCCTCCACATTGACTCTGTACCGGTACCCCCTGTATATAGCCTCCACATTGACTCTGTACCGGTACCCCTGTATATAGTCTCCACATTGACTCTGTACCGGTACCCCCTGTATATAGACTCCACATTGACTCTGTACCGGTACCTCTGTATATAGCCTCCACATTGACTCTGTACCGTAACACCCTGTATATAGCCTCCACATTGACTCTGTACCGTAACACCCTGTATATAGCCTCACTATTGTTATTTTACTGCTGCTCTTTAATTATTTGAAAAAAAATTGGGGGATTTTTCTAAGTAAGCATTTCTCATTTCACCTGTTGTATTCGGCGCATGTGACTAATACTAATACAATTTGATTTGATTTCTTTATCTGGATCACCGCTGACACCTAGTGGCCAACAACCAACATTACAATTCAAAAGGTATACAATGGATTAACATGCAGTAATACTGGATATGAACAGTATATATATGCAGTTGTAGTTGTACAGCACATTCAGTTAATTAATGCTACCTCTATAATAACCACAGAGAAGTTGTTACCGTTACATCATTTTATCAAACAGGGGATTTCATAAAACAAACGACAACAAATCTTAATACACGTATGTTGATGGCAGAGAATGGTTAGTTTTCTATTCAATACCATAGAATGGTTAGTTTTCTATTCAATACCATGGAATGGTTAGTTTTCTATTCAACACCATAGAATGGTTAGTTTTCTATTCAATACAATGGAATGGTTAGTTTTCTATTCAATACCATAGAATGGTTAGTTTTCTATTCAATACAATGGAATGGTTAGTTTTCTATTCAATACCATAGAATGGTTAGTTTTCTATTCAATACCATAGAATGGTTAGTTTTCTATTCAATACCATAGAATGGTTAGTTTTCTATTCAATACCATAGAATGGTTAGTTTTCTATTCAATACCATAGAATGGTTAGTTTTCTATTCAACACCATAGAATGGTTAGTTTTCTATTCAACACCATAGAATGGTTAGTTTTCTATTCAACACCATAGAATGGTTAGTTTTCTATTCAACACCATAGAATGGTTAGTTTTCTATTCAATACCATAGAATGGTTAGTTTCTATTCAATACCATAGAATGGTTAGTTTTCTATTCAATACCATAGAATGGTTAGTTTCTATTCAATACCATAGAATGGTTAGTTTTCTATTCAATACAATGGAATGGTTAGTTTTCTATTCAATACCATAGAATGGTTAGTTTTCTATTCAATACCATAGAATGGTTAGTTTTCTATTCAACACCATAGAATGGTTAGTTTTCTATTCAATACCATGGAATGGTTAGTTTTCTATTCAATACCATGGAATGGTTAGTTTCTATTCAATACCATGGAATGGTTAGTTTCTATTCAATACCATAGAATGGTTAGTTTTCTATTCAATACCATGGAATGGTTAGTTTCTATTCAATACCCTAGAATGGTTAGTTTTCTATTCAATACCATAGAATGGTTAGTTTCTTTTGGACAATATAGTTGTATTCCTTACAGTGTATAGAACATAGTAAACGGTTTTAGGATGGAATTTAACGGTAGAAGAGCATCACAGCAGCTTCGGTGATCTCCCTGGATGCACTCCAGCCCATGTTGGTCCCGTAACCGTTCCCGTCAAAGCCAGTGAAGTCACCACACTGTATGGGAGCACCCTCAGGGAAGTGTCCACCACCACCTATACAGTACTACACACACACACACACACACACACACACACACACACACACACACACACACACACACACACACACACACACACACACACACATTATGAAACAGATGGACACATGCATGCCATCTAATGCTTGCACACACAGACACACACACACACACACATACACACTCACAGAGATACAGACACAGATACACACACACACACAAACACACAGACACACACAAACACACAGACACACACACATACACAATCCCAGAGACACACACACAGACACACACAAACACACAGACGCACACAGACACACACAAACACACAGACACACACACATACACACTCACAGAGACACAGATACACACACACAGACATACACACACAGACATACACACACACACACCGACACACACACAGACACACACACACACAGACACACACAGACACCGACACACAGACACACACACACACAGAATTATTTGCCTTAAAAAATACCACGATTGTTCCTTTGAACTCACATGTTCAGCGTTGCAGCCGGTTGGTTTGACCCCAGAGCAGATGGCCGTGGCTGCTCGTTCGGTATTTATGGCTCTGAACGTGATGAAGCCAGGTTGAAACTCATCTTTAGAAGATAAAAAACATGACAGAAACATGATATAAACGTCTACGAGCCACGTCATTTATTCCACAGACACATTCCCTTTCTGAATAAACTTAATGATAGTAACGTTGTTGTTATCTACAGGAGTATATATATATTTAGAAACTGGGTGGTTCGAGCCCTAAATGCTGATTGGCTGATGCTGCGATATATCAGACCGTATACCACGGGTATGTCAAAACAATTATTTTTACTTCTCTAATTATGTTGGTAACCAGTTTATAATAGCAATAAGGTACCTCCAGGCACTCTGTGTTGCGTCGTGCCTAAGAACAGCCCTTAGCCGTGGTATATTGGCCATATACCACACACCCCTTAAATATAAATATATATATATATACAGTTGAAGTCGGAAGTTTACATACACTTAGGTTGGAGTCATTAAAACTTGTTTTTCAACCACTCCACAAATTTCTTGTTAACAAACTGTAGTTTTGGCAAGTCGGTTAGGACATCTACTTTGTGCATGATACAAGTCATTTTTCCAATAATTGTTTACAGACAGATTATTTCACTTACAATTCACTGTATCACAATTCCAGTGAGTCAGAAGTTTACATACACTAAGTTGACTGTGCCTTTAAACAGCTTGGAAAATTCCAGGAAATTATGTCATGGCTTTAGAAGCTTCTGATAGGCTAATTGACATCATTTGAGTCAATTGGAGGTGTACCTGTGGATGTATTTCAAGGCCTACCTTCAAACTCAGTGACTCTTTGCTTGACATCATGGGAAAATCAAAAGAAATCAGCCAAGATCTCAGAAAAAACATTGTGGACCTCCACAAGTCTGGTTCATCCTTGGGAGCAATTTCCAAATGCCTGAAGGTACCACGTTCAACTGTACAAACAATAGTACGCAAGTATAAACACCATGGGACCACGCAGCCATCATACCGCTCAGGAAGGAGATGCGTTCTGTCTCCTGGAGATTAACGTACTTTTGTGCGAAAAGTGCAAATCAATCCCAGAACAACAGCAAAGGACCTTGTGAAGATGCTGCAGGAAACAGGTACAAAACGTATCTATATCCACAGTAAAACGAGTCCTATATTGACATAACCTGAAAGGCCGCTCAGCAAGGAAGAAGCCTCTGCTACAAAACCGCCATAAAAAAGCCAGACTACGGTTTGCAACTGCACATGGGGACAAAGATTGTACTTTTTGGAGAAATGTCCTCTGGTCTGATGAAACAAAAATAGAACTGTTTGGTCATAATGACCATCGTTATGTTTGGAGGAAAAAGGGGAGGCTTGCAAGCCTGAAGAACACCATCCCAAACATGAAGCACAGGGTGGCAGCATCATGTTGGGGGGTGCTTTGCTGCAGGAGGGACTGGTGTACCTCAAAAAATAAATGGCATTATGAGGGAGGAAAATTATGTGGATATATTGAAGCAGCATCTCAAGACATCAGTCAGGAAGTTAAAGCTTGGTCGCAAATGGGTCTTCCAAATGGACAATGACCCCAAGCATACTTCCAAAGTTGTGGCAAAATGGCTTAAGGACAACAAAGTCAAGGTATTGGAGTGGC
>NW_021822941.1:2621315-2623008 GCF_901001165.1 Salmo trutta | reverse complement strand
AGTGTGTGTTGAGTGTATGTGTGTTTGTTTGTCTACGTGTGTGAGACAATCCCTCTCATCAATACAGACAGTCCATAACTCATGGTGTCGTTTATCTGCCAATATTAAGAACCATTGTGCCTGCCTTGTTGTTTGTCTGGCTTTAACGTGTGTGTGTGTGTGTGTGTGTGTGTGTGTGTGTGTGTGTGTGAGTGTGCGTGCGTGCATGGTGTGCGTGGTGTGTGCGTGGTGTGTGTGTGTGTGGTTGTGTGTGTGTGTGCGCGCGTGGTATCTCAAAGGTACCAGAGACTCCCACTTAGTCTCCCTCTCACTCACTCTCTCCACCCCCACATCCTCCCTCCCTCCC
This sequence comes from Salmo trutta, assembly GCF_901001165.1. NCBI lineage: Eukaryota > Metazoa > Chordata > Actinopteri > Salmoniformes > Salmonidae > Salmo > Salmo trutta. Next base: position 2,622,662 of record NW_021822941.1, on the reverse strand, counting down.
TCCCTCCCTCCCTCATCCCGAGGTCACACTCTAAACCTGGTGACCAATCAGAATCCTTTAGAGACCTTTTCCGTGACCAATCAGAACACAGAGGATTAGCACTGTAACAAATCAGCATAAACAGATTGGTTGCAATGGATGCATCCCAAATGGTACACTATTTCCCTACGTAGGGCACTACTTCTGAACAGGGCCCAATGGGCTCCCCTTATGGACTCAAAGGTAGTACACTTCATAGGGAATAGGGTGCCACTTGGCAGGGACACTACAACAAACAAGAAATATCACTCTGCATGACCAATGAAAACCTACAGCCCACGTACACTGTGTCCTACTTCCTTCATTCAGGAAATAGTTTTAATGCAAAGTGACTTTCACGTTTTCTGTGTACCGTATCTGATGGAGTTGGTGTCAGTTACATTACTAGTATACTGTCTGACAGGGACAAGTCCACTTTTTCCTCATGTATTTTTACTGAGGACTCACAGGTTCGGTTCATAACTGAATTGCATTCAGGACCGTTAGGTTCATAACTGAATGGCATTCAGACCATAGATTCATAACTGAATGGCATTCAGGACCGTTAGATTCATAACTGAATGGCATTCAGACCGTTAGATTTATAACTGAATGGCATTCAGGACCGTTAGGTTCATAACTGAATGGCATTCAGACCGTTAGATTCATAACTGTATGGCATTCAGGACCGTTAGGTTCATAACTGAATGGCATTCAGACCGTTAGATTCATAACAGGATGGCATTCAGGACCGTTAGGTTCATAACTAAATGGCATTCAGACCGTTAGGTTCATAACTGAATTGCATTCAGACCGTTAGATTCATAACTAAATGGCATTCAGACCGTTAGATTCATAACAGGATGGCATTCAGACCGTTAGGTTCATAACTGAATGGCATTCAGACAGTTAGATTCATAACAGGATGGCATTCAGACCGTTTCAGATAGAAATGTCATTAATAGAAGAGTTGTGATGAATCCTCGTCAGACACCATTTGTTGTACATTATGTATTTCTATCAGCTGATCCTTGGTATTCCAGAGAGGATAGGTGATAGGATCCCCCATAAGATACCAAACCAACAAGGTTTTTTAAATCTTTATTTAAACCGTTCAAACGTTTGTGAAAACATCCCCCATTACAGAACAACCTTTGGTGGCACATTTAAACATTCCATATCATTGTGACATTCCCTGTTCAGTTGACTGGGGGTTCCGGTTCCATATCATTGTGACATTCCCTGTTCAGTTGACTGGGGGTTCCGGTTCCATATCATTGTGACATTCCCTGTTCAGTTGACTGGGGGTTCCGATTCCATATCATTGTG
>NW_021822941.1:2597995-2618715 GCF_901001165.1 Salmo trutta | reverse complement strand
CATCTTCCCTCTGCCTCCCCACCTTCCATCTTTGAAGGCAGAGGGAGATACATTAGTACCCAGCAGGAGGCAGATTGTACAGTCAACTTCCCTGACAGTTGTTGACCACGGTGACACTATTAACCAGAATGCAGCAGCCACTACTCTTAAACCTTTGGATGCCGTTCACTTTATCACAGGTGATAGTTTTAATGCGCATCACTGTATCCTGTATTGAAAGGTTGGCTGGTCCTCATTAAAGTCCCGTAGGTCACTTCCTTACTCCCGTTTTGTTTACAGATCTCTACTATACAAGCTACTGACTTATAACAACATGCGACACCAAACCCGTTCACAGGGCTGGTTAACTCTCGAGATTCCTCTGGTCTCCACCGAACTAGGTAAATCCACATTTAGTTTTAACGGCTCCACATTTTTGGAATCACTTGTGAAGTTCATTACATTTGGATTTCCTGGTGCCACTAGAGCGGTTTAAAACCCTGAATAAAAATTAGTTCACTGAGGTGTGCAATAGTTTTAAATGACTTTATAATTAGTTTATGATGCCTGTGGATTTTTTGATCTTCAATTGCAATGTACGTGTTATTCCATCTTGTTATTCCATCTTGTTATTCCATCTGATTATTCCATCTGGTTATTCTATCTGGTTATTCCATCTGGTTATTCCATCTGGTTATTCCATCTAGTTATTCCAACTTGTTATTCTATCTTGTTATTCCATCTGGTTATTCTATCTTGTTATTCTATATGGTTATTCTATCTGACTATTCCATCTGGTTATTCCATCTGGTTATTCCATCTGGTTATTCCATCTGGTTATTCCATCTGGCTATTCTATCTGACTATTCCATCTGATTATTCCATCTGGTTATTCCATCTGGTTATTCCATCTGGCTATTCTATGTGGTTATTCCATATGGCTATTCCATCTGGCTATTCCATCTGATTATTACATCTGGTTATTCCATCTGGTTATTCCATCTGGTTATTCTATCTGGTTATTCCATCTGGATATTCCATCTAGTTATTCCAACTTGTTATTCTATCTTGTCATTCTATCTTGTTATTCCATCTGGTTATTCCATCTGGTTATTCCATCTGGTTATTCCATCTGGATATTCCATCTGGATATTCCATCTGGTTATTCTATCTGGTTATTCCATCTGGTTATTCCATCTGGTTATTCCATCTGGTTATTCCATCTGGTTATTCCATCTGGTTATTCCATCTGGTTATTCTATCTGGTTATTCCAACTGGTTATTCCATCTGGTTATTCCATCTGGTTATTCCATCTGGTTATTCCATCTGGTTATTCTATCTGGTTATTCTATCTGGTTCTTCTTTTATTCTGGTTCATGGTGGTACCGTGGTCAACAACTGACAGGAAAGTTGACTGTACAATCTGCCTCCTGCTGGGTACAACAGTACCTCCCTCTCCCTCCAAACCTCCCCTCCCCTATTCACCACTCCTCCCATATTCACCTCCCCTATTTACCTCTCCTCCCCTATTCACCGCTCCTCCCATATTCACCTCTCCTCCCATATTCACCTCCCCTATTCACCTCTCCTCCCATATTCACCTCACCTATTCACCTCTCCTCCCATATTCACCTCCCCTATTCACCTCTCCTCCCATATTTACCTCCCCTATTCACCTCTCCTCCCATATCCACCTCCCCTATTCACCTCTCCTCCCATATCCATTCTCCCCTATTCACCTCTCCTCCCATATCCACCTCCCCTATTCACCTCTCCTCCCCTATTCACCTCTCCTCCCTCCCCCTATTACCCAACAGTACCTGTCTCCTCTCCTCCAGTCTAATCCTATGGAGGTAACAGTACCTGTCTCCTCTCCTACAGTCTCATCCTATGGAGGTAACAGTACCTGTCTCCTCTCCTACAGTCTCATCCTATGGAGGTAACAGTACCTGTCTCCTCTCCTCCTACAGTCTCATCCTATGGAGGTAACAGTACCTGTCTCCTCTCCTCCTACAGTGCTCATCCTAGGGAGGTAACAGTACCTGTCTCCTCTCCGCCGACAGTCCTCATCCTATGGAGGTAACAGTACCTGTCTCCTTCTCCTCTCCAGTCTTCATCCTATGGAGTAACAGTACCTGTCTCCTCTCCTACAGTACTCATCCTATGGAGGGAACAGTAAATGTCTCCGTCTCCTACAGTCCTCATCCTATGGAGGTAACAGTAACCTGTCTCCTCTCCTCCTTCATTCTCATCCTATGGAGGTAACAGTACCTGTCTCCTCTCCTCCTACAGTCCTCATCCTATGGAGGTAACAGTACCTGTCTCCTCTCCTCCTCCAGTCTCATCCTATGGAGGTAACAGTACCTGTCTCCTCCTCCAGTCTCATCCTATGGAGGTAACAGTACCTGTCTCCTCTCCTCCTCCAGTCTCATCCTATGGAGGTAACAGTACCTGTCTCCTCCTCCAGTCTCATCCTATAGAGGTAACAGTACCTGTCTCCTCTCCTCCTACAGTCTCATCCTATAGAGGTAACAGTACCTGTCTCCTCTCCTACAGTCTCATCCTATGGAGGTAACAGTACCTGTCTCCTCTCCTCCTACAGTCTCATCCTATGGAGGTAACAGTACCTGTCTCCTCTCCTCCACTCATCCTATGGAGGTAACAGTACCTGTCTCCTCTCCTACAGTCTCATCCTATGGAGGTAACAGTACCTGTCTCCTCTCCTCCACTCATCCTATGGAGGTAACAGTACCTGTCTCCTCTCCTACAGTCTCATCCTATGGAGGTAACAGTACCTGTCTCCTCTCCTCCTACAGTCTCATCCTATGGAGGTAACAGTACCTGTCTCCTCTCCTCCTACAGTCTCATCCTATGGAGGTAACAGTACCTGTCTCCTCTCCTCCAGTCTCATCCTATGGAGGTAACAGTACCTGTCTCCTCTCCTCCTACAGTCTCATCCTATGGAGGTAACAGTACCTGTCTCCTCTCCTCCTACAGTCTCATCCTATGGGGGTAATAGTACCTGTCTCCTCTCCTCCAGTCTCATCCAACGGGGGCAAGAAGATAACAGATGTGTTGCTGCCTCCTCATGGATATGTGATGTGTCTCTGTATCATCAGTCAGCCACGCAGGTCTTCCATGCTGCCGTGCTGTTCAGGGCAGACTGTCACTGTCACTGTACAGAAGAGCAAGGTAGAATACACACACACATACACACACACACACACACGCACACACATGCACAGGCACACAGTTCTACACACACACAGGTGCATGAGCATGAATACACACACACACACACACACACACTCAAACACACTCTCATACACACACTCTCTCACACACAGACACAGTCACACACAGACGCACACACTCTCACACAGACACACACACTCTCACACTCTCACACAGACACACACACACACACACACACACACACACACACACACTCTCACACACACACACACACACACACACACACACACACACACACACACACACTCTCTCACACACACAGGCCTCACTGTACAGTAGTAGCCTTTACTCACAGGAGTTGGTTTGTGTTTTCCATATCTGGGTCAATTCCTAGATGCTAGAGTCCTTGTCATTCACATTTCTATTGAGGGGAGGGAGGGAGGGAGGGAGGGAGGGAGGGGGAGTATGAGAGGAAGATGGGGGGAGGGTAGAGGGGAGATGGAGAAGAGGGATGGGATGGGGGAAGGGGAGAGGGGAGAGAAGGGATAGAGGAGGGATGGAGGAGAGGGGGAGAGGGGAGAGAAGGGATAGAGGAGGGATGGAGGAGAGGGGGAGAGGGGAGAGAAGGGATAGAGGAGGGATGGAGGAGGGATGGAGGAGAGGGGGAGAGGAAGAAAGAGAGAAAGAAGTACAGGATAGATAAATAATGAGGCCATTTTGAAAGGGAGCCAAATATGGAGAAAGAGAATTGGAAAGGGAAGAAAGAAGAGAAAAGGATGGAAAGAGAGATTATTAATAACTTGTCCCATAACTGCCCCCTCCTCCCTTCCCCTCCTCTTTCCCTCCCTCACTCCCTTCATCCCTTCATCCTCACATCCCCCAGGAAGAGAGGGAATGACATCTTCTTTCTGCCACTTCACATTAAAGGAGAGCAGACATCGCCAGTCAGACCATGATCCCCCCCCCCCAGGGAAAGATTGGTTCAGCATTCAGAAAAACTCATCCCAGCTTTTTAAACGATAAGGATAAAGTCACTACCTTGCCATGCTAAAATGATACTCCAACTATGGTACTTTCTGGCCACAAGTAGGACTTCAACCCACAAACTCCTCTAACCTCAGCCGTTACCCTAGTGCTATTCCCTTACACTAAAGCTCAAATAAGAACAAAAAAAGATCATGAACTTTACTGCAAAAAATTGGTAGCTAAAACACAGTAGCTAAAATGGCCGCCAACTATCTCTGACCACGAATGGGACTTAAATCCAGTAACTCTAACCTCAGCCATTACCCCAACTCCCTCACACTAACCATCAAAGAACTGATGTCGTTTTCACATCTCACCACCAGACAGAAAACATAGGCAGCTGAAAGCAGACTGGCTTAATAGAAACAGATGTGGCCATGCTGAGATGGACACCAACCATGGACTTTAACCCGCTAACATTAAACCTGGTTGTAAGATGTACTTTCCAATCAGATATTTGGGTGTGGCAGGTAGCCTAGTGGTTAGAGAGGCAGGTAGCCTAGTGGTTAGAGAGGCAGGTAGCCTAGTGGTTAGAGGGGGCAGGTAGCCTAGTGGTTAGAGGAGGCAGGTAGCCTAGTGGTTAGAGAGGCAGGTAGCCTAGTGGTTAGAGAGGCAGGTAGCCTAGTGGTTAGAGAGGCAGGTAGCCTAGTGGTTAGAGGAGGCAGGTAGCCTAGTGGTTAGAGAGGCAGGTAGTCTAGTGGTTAGAGGAGGCAGGTAGCCTAGTGGTTAGAGAGGCAGGTAGCCTAGTGGTTAGAGAGGCAGGTAGCCTAGTGGTTAGAGAGGCAGGTAGCCTAGTGGTTAGAGAGGCAGGTAGCCTAGTGGTTAGAGAGGCAGGTAGCCTAGTGGTTAGAGAGGCAGGTAGCCTAGTGGTTAGAGAGGCAGGTAGCCTAGTGGTTAGAGAGGCAGGTAGCCTAGTGGTTAGAGAGGCAGGTAGCCTAGTGGTTAGAGAGGCAGGTAGCCTAGTGGTTAGAGAGGCAGGTAGGCTAGTGGTTTAGAGAGGCAGGTAGCCTAGTGGTTTAGAGAGGCAGGTAGCCTAGTGGTTAGAGAGGCAGGTAGCCGGGTGGTTAGAGGAGGCAGGTAGCCTAGTGGTTAGAGGAGGCAGGTAGCCTAGTGGTTAGAGAGGCAGGTAGCCTAGTGGTTAGAGAGGCAGGTAGCCTAGTGGTTAGAGGAGGCAGGTAGCCTAGTGGTTAGAGAGGCAGGTAGCCTAGTGGTTAGAGAGGCAGGTAGCCTAGTGGTTAGAGAGGCAGGTAGCCTAGTGGTTAGAGAGGCAGGTAGCCTAGTGGTTAGAGAGGCAGGTAGCCTAGTGGTTAAAGAGGCAGGTAGCCTAGTGGTTAAAGAGGCAGGTAGCCTAGTGGTTAGAGAGGCAGGTAGCCTAGTGGTTAGAGAGGCAGGTAGCCTAGTGGTTAGAGATGGCAGGTTAGCCTAGTGGTTAGAGACGGCAGGTAGCCTAGTGGTTAGAGAGGCAGGTATAGCCTCGTGGTTAGAGGAGGCAGGTAGCCTAGTGGTTAGAGAGGCGGTAGTCCTAGTGGTTAGAGGAGGCTAGGTAAGTCCTAGTGGTTAGAGAGGCAGGTAGCCTAGTGGGTTAGAGAGGCAGGTAGCCTAGTGGTTAGAGAGGCAGGTAGCCTAGTGGTTAGAGAGGCAGGTAGCCTAGTGGTTAGAGAGGCAGGTTAGCCTAGTGGTTAGAGAGGCAGGTAGCCTAGTGGTTAGAGAGGCAGGTAGCCTAGTGGTTAGAGAGGCAGGTAGCCTAGTGGTTAGAGAGGCAGGAGCCTAGTGGTTAGAGCGGCAGGTAGCCTAGTGGTTAGAGAGGCAGGTAGCCTGATGTGGTAGAGAGGCAGGTAGCCTAGTGGTTAGAGAGGCAGGTAGCCTAGTGCGTTAGAGAGGCAGGTTAGCCTGGTGGTTAGAGGAGGCAGGTAGCCTGGTGGTTAGAGGAGGCAGGTAGCCTGGTGGTTAGAGGAGGCAGGTAGCCTAGTGGTTAGAGAGGCAGGTAGCCTAGTGGTTAGAGAGGCAGGTAGCCTAGTGGTTAGAGAGGCAGGTAGCCTAGTGGTTAGAGAGGCAGGTAGCCTAGTGGTTAGAGGAGGCAGGTAGCCTAGTGGTTAGAGAGGCAGGTAGCCTAGTGGTTAGAGAGGCAGGTAGCCTAGTGGTTAGAGAGGCAGGTAGCCTAGTGGTTAGAGAGGCAGGTAGCCTAGTGGTTAGAGAGGCAGGTAGCCTAGTGGTTAGAGAGGCAGGTAGCCTAGTGGTTAGAGAGGCAGGTAGCCTAGTGGTTAGAGAGGCAGGTAGCCTAGTGGTTAGAGAGGCAGGTAGTCTAGTGGTTAGAGAGGCAGGTAGCCTAGTGGTTAGAGAGGCAGGTAGCCTAGTGGTTAGAGGAGGCAGGTAGCCTGGTGGTTAGAGGAGGCAGGTAGCCTGGTGGTTAGAGGAGGCAGGTAGCCTAGTGGTTAGAGAGGCAGGTGGATAGCCTAGTCGTTAGAGAGGCAGGTAGCCTAGTGGTTAGAGAGGCAGGTAGCCTAGTGGTTAGAGGAGGCAGGTAGCCTAGTGGTTAGAGGAGGCAGGTAGCCTGGTGGTTAGAGGAGGCAGGTAGCCTAGTGGTTAGAGAGGCAGGTAGCCTAGTGGTTAGAGAGGCAGGTAGCCTAGTGGTTAGAGGGGGCAGGTAGCCTAGTGGTTAGAGGAGGCAGGTAGCCTAGTGGTTAGAGAGGCAGGTAGCCTAGTGGTTAGAGAGGCAGGTAGCCTAGTGGTTAGAGAGGCAGGTAGCCTAGTGGTTAGAGAGGCAGGTAGCCTAGTGGTTAGAGAGGCAGGTAGCCTAGTGGTTAGAGAGGCAGGTAGCCTTAGTGGTTAGAGAGGCAGGAGTAGCCTAGTGGTTAGAGAGGCAGGTAGCCTAGTGGTTAGAGAGGCAGGTAGCCTGTGTTAGAGGAGGCAGGTAGCCCTTAGTGGTTAGAGGCAGGTAGCCTAGTGGTTATAGGCCTAGCTGGTTAGAGAGGCAGGTAGCCTAGTGGTTAGAGGAGGCAGGTAGCCTAGTGGTTAGAGGAGGCAGGTTAGCCTAGTGGTTAGAGAGGCAGGTAGCCTAGTGGTTAGAGACGCAGGTAGCCTAGTGGCTAGAGAGGCAGTAGCCTAGTGGTTAGAGAGGCAGGTAGCCTAGTGGTTAGAGAGGCAGGTAGCCTAGTGGTTAAAGAGGCAGGTAGCCTAGTGGTTAGAGAGGCAGGTAGCCTAGTGGTTAGAGAGGCAGGTAGCCTAGTGGTTAGAGAGGCAGGTAGCCTAGTGGTTAGAGAGGCAGGTAGCCTAGTGGTTAGAGAGGCAGGTAGCCTAGTGGTTAGAGGAGGCAGGTAGCCTAGTGGTAGAGAGGCAGGTAGTCTAGTGGTTTAGAGGAGGCAGGTAGCCTAGTGGTTAGAGAGGCAGGTAGCCTAGTGGTTAGAGAGGCAGGTAGCCTAGTGGTAGAGAGGCAGGTAGCCTAGTGGTAGAGAGGCAGGTAGCCTAGTGGTTAGAGAGGCAGGTAGCCTAGTGGTTAGAGAGGCAGGTAGCCTAGTGGTTAGAGAGGCAGGTAGCCTAGTGGTTAGAGAGGCAGGTAGCCTAGTGGTTAGAGAGGCAGGTAGCCTAGTGGTTAGAGAGGCAGGTAGCCTGGTGGTTAGAGAGGCAGGTAGTCTAGTGGTTAGAGAGGCAGGTAGCCTAGTGGTTAGAGAGGCAGGTAGCCTAGTGGTTAGAGAGGCAGGTAGCCTGGTGGTTAGAGGAGGCAGGTAGCCTGGTGGTTAGAGGAGGCAGGTAGCCTAGTGGTTAGAGAGGCAGGTAGCCTAGTGGTTAGAGAGGCAGGTAGCCTAGTGGTTAGAGAGGCAGGTAGCCTAGTGGTTAGAGGAGGCAGGTAGCCTAGTGGTTAGAGAGGCAGGTAGCCTAGTGGTTAGAGAGGCAGGTAGCCTAGTGGTTAGAGAGGCAGGTAGCCTAGTGATTAGAGAGGCAGGTAGTCTAGTGGTTAGAGGAGGCAGGTAGCCTAGTGGTTAGAGAGGCAGGTAGCCTAGTGGTTAGAGAGGCAGGTAGCCTAGTGGTTAGAGGAGGCAGGTAGCCTAGTGGTTAGCGGAGGCAGGTAGCCTAGTGGTTAGAGAGGCAGGTAGCCTAATGGTTAGAGAGGCAGGTAGCCTAGTGGTTAGAGGAGGCAGGTAGCCTAGTGGTTAGAGAGGCAGGTAGCCTAGTGGTTAGAGGAGGCAGGTAGCCTAGTGGTTAGAGAGGCAGGTAGCCTAGTGGTTAGAGATGCAGGTAGCCTAGTGGTTAGAGAGGCAGGTAGCCTAGTGGTTAGAGAGGCAGGTAGCCTAGTGGTTAGAGAGGCAGGTAGCCTAGTGGTTAGAGAGGCAGGTAGCCTAGTGGTTAGAGAGGCAGGTAGCCTAGTGGTTAGAGAGGCAGGTAGCCTAGTGGTTAGAGAGGCAGGTAGCCTAGTGGTTAGAGAGGCAGGTAGCCTAGTGGTTAGAGAGGCAGGTAGTCTAGTGGTTAGAGAGGCAGGTAGCCTAGTGGTTAGAGAGGCAGGTAGCCTAGTGGTTAGAGGAGGCAGGTAGCCTGGTGTTTAGAGGAGGCAGGTAGCCTGGTGGTTAGAGGAGGCAGGTAGCCTAGTGGTTAGAGAGGCAGGTAGCCTAGTCGTTAGAGAGGCAGGTAGCCTAGTGGTTAGAGAGGCAGGTAGCCTAGTGGTTAGAGGAGGCAGGTAGCCTAGTGGTTAGAGGAGGCAGGTAGCCTGGTGGTTAGAGGAGGCAGGTAGCCTAGTGGTTAGAGAGGCAGGTAGCCTAGTGGTTAGAGAGGCAGGTAGCCTAGTGGTTAGAGAGGCAGGTAGTCTAGTGGTTAGAGGAGGCAGGTAGCCTAGTCGTTAGAGAGGCAGGTAGCCTAGTGGTTAGAGAGGCAGGTAGCCTAGTGGTTAGAGGAGGCAGGTAGCCTAGTGGTTAGAGGAGGCAGGTAGCCTGGTGGTTAGAGGAGGCAGGTAGCCTAGTGGTTAGAGAGGCAGGTAGCCTAGTGGTTAGAGAGGCAGGTAGCCTAGTGGTTAGAGAGGCAGGTAGCCTAGTGTTTAGAGGAGGCAGGTAGCCTAGTGGTTAGCGGAGGCGTGTAGCCTAGTGGTTAGAGAGGCAGGTAGCCTAGTGGTTAGAGAGGCAGGTAGCCTAGTGGTTAGAGAGGCAGGTAGCCTAGTGGTTAGAGAGGCAGGTAGCCTAGTGGTTAGAGAGGCAGGTAACCTAGTGGTTAGAGAGGCAGGTAGCCTAGTGGTTAGAGAGGCAGGTAGCCTAGTGGTTAGAGAGGCAGGAAGCCTAGTGGTTAGAGAGGCAGGTAGCCTAGTGGTTAGAGAGGCAGGAAGCCTAGTGGTTAGAGAGGCAGGTAGCCTAGTGGTTAGAGAGGCAGGAAGCCTAGTGGTTAGAGCGTTAGGCCAGTAACCGAAAGGTTGCTAGATTGAATCCCCGAGCTGATAAGGTAAAAATCTGTTGTTCTGTCCCTGAACATTTTCCTAGGTAGGCCGTCATTGTAAATAAGAATTTGTTCTTAACTGACTTGCCTAGTTAAATAAAGGTATCAAAGAGAAAGCATTCATACCCCTTGACTTATACCACATTTATTTGTATTACAGCCCAAATTCAAAATGGAATAAATTGCTTTCTTTCCTGTCACTCATTTTCTCTCACCCATTTTCTCTCACCCCATCATGACAAAATGAACATTTATTTAAAATGAAATACAGAAATATATAATTTACATAAGTATTCACACCGATGTGTCAATACTTTATTTGAAGCACATTTGGCAGTAATTACAGCTGTGAGTATTTCTGGGTAAATCTCTAAGCGCTTACCACAGTTGGATTGTGCAACATTTGCCCATTATTCTTTTCAAAATTCTTCAAGCTCTGTCAAATTGGTTGTGGATCATTGCAAGACAAACATTTTCAGTTCTTGCCAAAGATGTTCAATTTGATTTAAGACAAAACTGTAACTCAACAACTCAGGAACATTCACTGTCTTCTTGGTAAGCAGCTCCAGTATAGATCTGGCCTTGTGTTTTAGGTAATTGTTCTGCTGAAAGGTGAATTAATCTCCCAGTGTCTGGTAAAAATCAAATCAAATCCAACTGAATTGGTCAAATACACATATTTAGTAACTCCGACATTGTTATTGTGGGTGTAGTGGTGAAATGCTTGTGTTCCTAGCTCCAACAGTGCAGCAATATCTAACAATTCACAACAATACACATAAATCTAAAAGTAAAAGAATGGAATTAAGAAATATATAAATATTAGGACAAGCAATGTCGGAGTGGTGTGAATAAAACACAGTAAAACAGAATACAGTATATTGGTGATTCAGCAACTTTAGTCACTTTGGCCCGGCAAGCTTTCAGAAATTATAATGTATTGAAACACCAATTTATCAGTATTATAATCATCTTTGATTTGTCTAGATATAATATCTGATAATGGCTGTGATCGTACTATTCAGAAATTGATATATTTTCGTCATTTTTCTCAGACAGCCATAGACAAATGTCATTTCCATCACATCATTAAACATCATTAAATATCATGCAATAATTTTATAACACATTACTTATACATTTGTACATTAACTTGCATTGAATATTATTTTAAGTGCTTTTTAAGGTTTTCCTAAAATGAATAAGTCAACACAACGCCTAAATATATAAACTTGTCTGTGACAGATGAAAAGCTATTTGTCATACAAAAATAAGATATTTCCACCCAACCTTTTTGTGAGAGGATGATAACCATATGATTGTCCAATCTAAAACAAATCAGTCAATGTAAATTATACATAATATACTAATTTAACTAAATAATATGGCTGTGGTGGAAATGACATTTATGTAAAAAATGTATTATGAAAACAATATTTTACTGCAAACATTTTGAACAATAACCATTGTAAAACATGTAAATAATTTAAGAAAAAGTAAGATTCCAAAAGTGGGCAAAGCTCAAGGATGTTTTTGAGTGATGAGCCCAGACTGCAGAGGGGTCATCGACATAGAAGAGCTCAGTGAGCAAAGTGAAATGGTATGTCCAACACAGGTGTGTGGTGTGTCCAACACAGGTGTGTGGTGTGTCCAACACAGGTGTGTGGTGTGTCCAACACAGGTATGTGGTGTGTCCAACACAGGTGTGTGGTGTGTCCAACACAGGTGTGTGGTGTGTCCAACACAGGTGTGTGGTATGTCCAACACAGGTGTGTGGTATGTCCAACACAGGTGTGTGGTGTGTCCAACACAGGTGTGTGGTGTGTCCAACACAGGTGTGTGGTGTGTCCAACACAGGTGTGTGGTATGTCCAACACAGGTGTGTGGTATGTCCAACACAGGTGTGTGGTATGTCCAACACAGGTGTGTGGAGGTCACCTGCATGTGAGAATCACCAAAGTGAAACGGTATGTCCAACACAGGTGTGGAGGTCACCTGCATGTGAGAATCACCAAAGTGAAACGGTATGTCCAACACAGGTGTGGAGGTCACCTGCATGTGAGAATCACCAAAGTGAAACGGTATGTCCAACACAGGTGTGTGGTATGTCCAACACAGGTATGGAGGTCACCTGCATGTGAGAATCACCAAAGTGAACTGCCTGGATTTCACTGGTGTATTTACACAGGTAGTTCTCTCAGTGGCACAACTTTGGTTTTAGAACTGGGGGGGAAATAATTATTATAATTTATTTTATCCAATCAGATAAACCCTCCAAACAGCCTACCCGACCGCTCGGAGGTATCTGCATAGTCCTAAAGCACACCGTTGCCTCATTTTGTATCACATTCAAATGATAAAACTGGACGGGACAAAAATGCAAATTCAGAATGTGAGGGGGACATGTCCCCAGTGAAAGTTGCGCCCCTGAGTTCTCTGCAAAGTCAATATGCACAATGATCTCCTCTTTCTACAGATTCTCTTTTAATTCTCTCAGTTTTGGAGTATTGGTGTCGAATGTTGTACACATGTATCTCCAACTTCTCTTTCAATCCTTTGGAGAAGTCCTCCAGTAGAATATGTTTATACTGTCAAATGTACAGTGAACTTCTCCATGGTTCCCTCGTTGTTTTTTCTTCTCTCTCTCTTCAGCTTTGTTTTTGCACTCAAACCACCATGTCTGCTCACCAGCATCAGAGTCACATGTTTTAAGTGCTTTGTCTTGGCAAAGGGAGCAGTGAACACTCATCTTCAGGTTCTCACAGCACAAAGACTCAATAACTTTCTCAATGTTGCTGCAGCTGATCCCTTTGTGGTGCTGTAGTTTGTCCACCATGAACTGGAGGTTGGCCTGGGTTTTGCAGAGTCATGTGTCCCTATCCTGGACTGTTGGCTTGACAACCCAAAAAGGACGTCTTTTAAATAATTCATAGTAGGACATTTTTAATCTCAAAATTTTCCCTCTTAAAATATCCTGATAAAGGTTCTGAATTGTGTCATTCAAGAAGCGCTTCTGCTTTTTTTTCTTGTTCCTCGTTAGTGTGTCCCTTTTCCCCTGTTGTTGCTCTACTGCTGTCATCACGTTCATAGAATCTAGTGATTTTCTCTTCTGTGGCTGTGCTGATTCTGTTACACTGATTTTTCCTGGGGTATTGAAGACTTGTTGGCCTGTTTTCATTTGCCCTCAATGCTTTTGCTGAAAATCCAAATTCATCTGTTTGCAGCTTTGGCCAGGCCATACTTTCTCAGGATGTTGCCTCTGAACATTTTGAAGCCACTTGCTTGTCCTTGGCACTGGACATATTTTTATACTTTTGTTTTATTAACTCTGCACTGATGGCATTTTGGAACAATAAAATCCTCCTCAAGTTCTTCAGAGATCCCTTCATTTTCTGTTTTGTCTTTGTCTCTGGGGACTCTTGTCTCTCCATTTTCTTCATCAGTTGATCACACTTTTTTTTTGTATTTCTCAAATTTCCGTTAAGATTTATCAAGTTTGACATTTGTCAGTCAAATATGTTTTTGAGCGACCTCTCCCAACCTTTTTCCTTCCAGCAAGTATTCAACTTCTCATTCCTGTTGCAGATGATGAGGAAGGGGTATCAGGGCAGGTAAGTTAGGGGAAGGTACGATGGCCTCATGTTCTCGCTGCAAGTCATCTGGTGACTGAGGTTGTGTGTTGCCTGATAGGCAGGTCTCCATGGTGACGGAGGTGTTGTGTTGCCTGATAGGGAGGTCTCCATTGTAACTGTTCTCTTTAAAGTCAGTCTTCTATTCCGTTGGTTGCATTTCCATTGCCATCTCTTGTTTCTTTGTTCTCTCTTTGTTTTCTCCCTTCTCTTTTTTTCTTCCAGTATCTCTCCCTGTCTTTTTGCAGTTCTTGGTATCGTATAGGATCATTTTTTATTTTGTTTCTATGTCTGTGACCTCTGTGCTGTTTTATGAGGCATCTTCTAAAAACAAAGAAAAATACTATTTAAGTATTTAAATTGATTAAAGTATTTTAAAACATGATTAAATAAGCCCCTTTTTTAAGTAAAAGTAATGACATAATGGATTTTTGTCATTTCCACCATGTTAAGTTAGTGATGGAAATGACACTTCTGCTGTTTTTGGAGAAAAATGACAGACTGCTTAGCATGCTTTGGCCAGTATTACAGCTAGCATATGGTTTACACTAAATATATCAAATATATATAAAAAAAATCTAAATTCTACCACAAATTAAAGAAATTGTAGCCTGTTTGGAAATGACTGACAATAAAAAATATTCTCTACACAAGTAATATTTAACCACATTTGTCTTCAACTTCTGGACATCACATCTGGAACAACTGTCCCCTGCAGACTTGTGCCTCCGTGTCACAATACGTTTCCATGGTAGCTAAGTTAACATTCTCTTGGCCAAACTTTGTTAATGAGGAATTTGCCCTCAGTGGTGGAAATGACACCACTACCAAAGGACAGGCATATTTTGTGTAAATAACAATATAAATGGGTATACTCACAATACATATTGATATAGATTTTATTTAATTGACTCTTTCTCTAGAAGATAACATTACATAATGTGTAATTATTAATGTTTTCTCATCGGAAAACATAGAAGCTCAAAAGTCTGGGTCAGGGACAAGGGCAAAACAGTTAAAATGAGGTATAAAATGCATCTGAAAAGTAGATCAAATACTTGATAGAGAGGTGTTGAAAACAATATGGGATGATTGTAGTGTGAACTTAACATATAAAGAATAAAATCCACAAAATTGACCCTGAGGACATAGAAGTTCCCATAGTTACAGAATTACCCATGAACATATGAGATGAGTAAAGCAGTATGTAAACATTAATAAAGTGACTAGTGTTCCATTATTAAAGTGGTCAGTGATTCAATGTCAGTGTATATTTGGCAGCAGCCTCTAAGGTGCAGGGTGGTACCCGGCTAGTGACGGCTATTTAACATTCTGATGGCCTTGAGATAGAAGCTGTTTTCATTCTCTCTGTTTCAGCTTTCATGCACCTGTACTAGATGATAGTGGGGTGAACAGGCAGTGGTTGATGTCCTTGATGATTTTTTTTGGCCTTCCTGTGACATCAGGTGCTGTATGTGTCCTGGAGGGCAAGCAATGTGCCCCTGGTGAAGCGTTGGGCAGACCGCACCACCCTCTGGAGAGCCCTGCGGTTGTGGCCGGTGCTTTTGTCGTACCAGGTGTTGATGCAGCCCGACAGAATGCTCTCAGTTGTGCATCTGTAAAAGTTTGTGAGGTTCTTAGGGGCCAAGACAAATTTCATTAGACTCCTGAGGTTGAAGAGGCGCTGTTCCGGTGGACCATTTCAGATTGTCAGTGATGAGTACGCCAAGGAACTTGAAGCTTTTCACCTTCTCCACTGCGGTCCCGTCGATGTGGATAGGGGCGTGCTCCCTCTGCTGTTTCCTGAAGTCTACGATCAGCTCCTTCATTTTGTTGACGTTGAGGGAGAGGTTATTTTCTGGGCACCACTCCGCCAGGGCCCTCACCTCCATCCTGTAGGCTGTCTCGTCGTTGTTGGTAATCAGGCCTACTACTGCTGTGTCGTCTGCAAACTTAATGATTGAGTTGGAGGTGTGCTTGGCCATGCAGTCATGGGTAAACATGCAGTACAGGAGGGGTCTGAGCACACACCCTTGTGGGGCCCCTGTGTTGAGGATCAGCAAAGTGGAGGTGTTGTTTCCTACCTTCACCACCTGGGGCGGCCCGTCATGAAGTCCAGGACCAAGTTGCACAGAGCGGGGTTCAGACCCAGGGTCCCGAGCTGAATGATGAGCTTGGAGAGCACAATGGTGTTGAAGGCTAAGCTATAGTCAATGAACAGCATTGGTATTCCTCTTGTCCAGAAGGGATAGGGCAGTGTGCAGTCCTTCTATAATCAGAACAACCGTTTTCAGCTTGCTAAAATCATTTCAAAAGGGTTTTCTAATGATCAATTAGCCTATTATTAAAATGATAAACTTAGATTAGCTTACACAAAATGCCATTGGAACAAAGGGGTGATGGTCGCTGAAAAGGGGCCTCTGTACGTCTACGTAGATATTCCATAAAGAATCAGCTGTTCCTATCTATAAATGTAATTTACAACATTAACAATGTCTACACAGTATTTCTGATCAATTTCATGTTATTTTAATGGACAAAAAAAAAGCTTTTCTTTCAAAAACATGGACATTTCTAGGTGACCCCAAACTTTTGAATGGTAGTGTACATACCACTATTAAACACCACCAACTATATACCACTATTAAACACCACCAACTATATACCACTATTACACACCACCAACTATATACCACTATTACATACCACCAACTATATACCACTATTACACACCACCAACTATATACCACTATTACATACCACCAACTATATACCACTATTACATACCACCAACTATATACCACTATTACACACCACCAACTATATACCACTATTACATACCACCAACTATATACCACTATTACACACCACCAACTAACACCTACATACGACTGCTACACACCATCAACTATATACCACTATTACATACCACCAACTAACATCTATATACCACTACTACATACCACCAACTAACATCTATATACCACGATTACATACCACCAACTATATACCACTATTACACACCACCATCTATATACCACTATTACATACCACCAACTATATACCACTATTACATACCACCATCTATATACCACTATTACACACCACCATCTATATACCACTATTACACACAACCATCTATATACCACTATTACATACCACCATCTATATACCACTATTACATACCACCATCTATATACCACTATTACACACCACCAACTGACATCTATATACCACTATTACATACCACCAACTAACACCTATATACCACTACTACATACCACCAACTAACACCTATATACCACTATTACACACCACCATCTATATACCACTATTACACACCACCATCTATATACCACTATTACATACCACCATCTATATACCACTATTACATACCACCAACTAACATCTATATACCACTATTACATACCACCACCTATATACCACTATTACATACCACCAACTATATACCACTATTACATACCACCATCTATATACCACTATTACACACCACCAACTATATACCACTATTACACACCACCATCTATATACCACTATTACACACCACCATCTATATACCACTATTATACACCACCATCTATATACCACTATTACACACTACCAACTAACATCTATATACCACTATTACACACCACCAACTATATACCACTATTACACACCACCATCTATATACCACTATTACATACCACCAACTATATACCACTATTACACACCACCATCTATATACCACTATTACATACCACCAACTATATACCACTATTACATACCACCATCTATATACCACTATTACATACCACCATCTATATACCACTATTACACACCACCATCTATATACCACTATTACACACCACCAACTAACATCTATATACCACTATTACATACCACCATCTATATACCACTATTACACACCACCATCTATATACCACTATTACACACCACCATCTATATACCACTATTACACACCACCAACTATATACCACTATTACACACCACCAACTAACATCTATATACCACTATTACATACCACCAACTAACATATATATACCACTATTACATACCACCATCTATATACCACTATTACATACCACCATCTATATACCACTATTACACACCACCAACTATATACCACTATTACATACCACCATCTATATACCACTATTACATACCACCATCTATATACCACTATTACATACCACCATCTATATACCACTATTACACACCACCAACTATATACCACTATTACACACCACCATCTATATACCACTATTACATACCACCAACTAACATCTATATACCACTATTACATACCACCATCTATATACCACTATTACATACCACCAACTATATACCACTATTACATACCACCAACTAACATCTATATACCACTATTACATACCACCATCTATATACCACTATTACATACCACCAGCTATATACCACTATTACATACCACCAACTAACAGCTATATACCACTATTACACACCACCATCTAACATCTATATACCACTATTACATACCACCATCTATATACCACTATTACATACCACCATCTATATACCACTATTACATACCACCAGCTATATACCACTATTACACACCACCATCTAACATCTATATACCACTATTTCATACTACAATCACCACCCCTTTCCACTACTTTGAGCCTTAACTCAGCTGACAACCTTGAAGGACGGGACTCTTTTGTTCAACATACCTTGGAACTCTTCTGCCGTACAATCTCGTACACCCAAGTACTTCTCTACAGCTGCCACCACAACATCTATTCTCTGTGATTTATAATCCATTTCTGTTGTACAGGTGATAACCATGGTAATGAATTATAAGAGGCCAACCTGACTGAAGCACAAATTCATATCACTCCATATTGGCCTAGGTCTGCTGTCCACCCTTGACCCATCATCCTCTACTCTCTTAATTTGCTCAGCCTACAACACCTTCTGTTCTGCTCTGCAACCTCAACCTGTCTCTCTCACACCGGACACTTCTGATCCCTAGTAACATGGGTACCCCCACAATTGACAAACACAGATTCACACTATTTTGTCCAGTGCCGTCCTGCATACTTCTCTCATCTTCCTCCTACACACTGCTGCAACATGATCATAAGCTTGGCATCTGAAACACCTTACTGGGTTCGGCACAAAAGCTCTCACGGGATAACTGACATATCCTAACATTACTTTATCAGGTAAAGACCACGCTTCAAAACTCAAAAGGACGTGTTCTCAGTATCACCTCGCTTGCCACTGGGTATTCGTCGCACCAACCGGCGGTTGTCATAGACACAGGGAATCTTACATTTCAGTTGCTCCACCCCAACACCGCCACCCCAGTAATCACTCCTCTCAAATGTGCCCTGCTCCTGAGAGCAAAGTAAGTCACAGGTCTTGTCCCGAGGCCTGTAAAATCATCAAATGTCCCCTTCGAGCTACCTTCACTGATTTAACATTACCCAAATTATTTTCTACCCAGCTTGAGACTACATATGGTCAGCCAAAAGGAAGTGATCCACTTTATCCAAAAATGTCACTCCCACTGAGCTATAATTGTCCTTTATGTGACCGTAGGGGAGAGGCTCTGACTCAGAGGTCTTCACCCCACCTTCCACCGCAGGTAATTCATCCTCACTCTCGTCAGGTTAAATCTCTGAGTCATCAGAGACAGCAGAGTACGGTTTGTACTTGGTGCCCTTTTTTCCACAACACACATCTTCCCTCTGCACTAGGCTCTTCTCCTTCTTCCTCTCTGTCCATAACCACGTCTGTCCAATCACCACACTCATGCAACGCCTTCATCCGCTGAATTGTTTGCAGAACACGCAATGATGGCTTTTCTGCAATACCCACCTTCTGTTCCTTAGCCCAATTTAGTGGTCTGGGTATCTCTGGCCTCTTCATGCTCAAAACCTGGACTACACTGCATCTGAGACCATGCCATCTAGCTCAGCCAATAGATTTAAAGTAATACAACCGATTAACCAATCAGCTGCCAAGGTTTGAGTATGGAAAAACAACATTTTAATGCACCTATCTGGTGTATGTGACAACACATATATTTTTTAGCTGTTAGACATTTTGCACAATTGTAATTGCACAACAAGCAACTTCTTCAATCCATTTGTGGATAATATGACTAGGGGAAAAAACAATACAACATAATTTAACTGAAGGTCAAGCCATTCCACACAAAAACAACTTGACTCTTTGTTGCTGCTAGCGGTCCAACCCATGGACTCAGAAGATAACATGAACCTGCAGATAATACAGATAAACAACCAGATGATACAACTAGAGGTTACACAACCACCATGAAAACCCAGAGACACTGACACCAATGTGCACTTAATACATCCCAAATTGCACCCTATATAGTGCACTACTTTAGACCAGAGCCCTATGGCACCCTATTCCCTATATAGTGCAGTACTTTAGACCAGAGCCCTATGGGGTAGTACACTATATAGTGAATCGGCTGCCCTTTGGTAGTCACCAGAGATTCAAAAGACACACCAACGTCACTGTGGTGTAGAAGACTTGAGTAATGGATACAATTATTCTGTCAGTTTGTTAATGAAGTAGGATATACATAGAATATACATGGGGGTCAGATGGGATCATGGACAATACCATCATTCTGCTGTACTGTGGGGGTCAGATAGGATCATGGACAATACCATCATTCTTGCTGTACTGTGGGGGTCAGATGTGGTAGGCAATAAAAAAACCCATAGCTAGATCACGGACACGCACTGAAGCTCACAAATGCACAAGTCTCACATGAACACACGCACACCATGAAATGACTTATTCATGATTCACAAACACACACACACACACACACACACACACACACACACACACACACACACACACACACACACACACACACACACACACACACACACACACACACACACACACACACGTACATGCTGGCATGCACGCACACATAAAGTCCTTACACAGAAGAACCATAGATGGATCATATATAAAGGCTGGTTTATAAACTGCCAATGCACATACTGTATTCTCCATACACTGACTAGCTGTCACCACCATCAGTCTGCACATGTCATACTACATGTATAATCAGATAACTAGTCTCTCATACAGAATGGCAAAACAATGAAACTAATCTTAAAAAAATAAAAAATTATGTAACCTTAATTTAACTAGGCAAGTCAGTTATGAAAAATTCTTATTTACAATGACAGGTTAACAGTGGGAAACTGCCATGTTCAGGGGCAGACTGACAGATGTTGACCTTGTCAGCGCAGGGATTTGATACAGCAACCTTTCTGTTACTGGCCCAACACTCTAACCACCAGGCTACCTGCCTCCCCAATTACATAGTCAGTAAGGATATCTATATTTTTATAGGATAACAGACAATAACAGCATGTGAGTTCACATATAAGCAATTAAATCATCCTCTT
>NW_021822941.1:2570495-2592995 GCF_901001165.1 Salmo trutta | reverse complement strand
TGTGTGTGTGTGTGTGTGTGTGTGTGTGTGTGTGTGTGTGACTCAGAGTTGCTCTGCTCTGTATTTATCTCTCACTCTGATCGTGCACTGAATTAAACTAGCTCTAACCTGAAGGAGAGAGAGAGAGAGAGAGAGAGAGAGAGAGAGAGAGAGAGAGAGAAACAGAGAGACGAGGGGGAGTAAGAGAGAGAGGAAAGGACGAAGGGAGAGGAAGGTGGAAAGGGAGGTGACAGAAAGAGGAGGATGGACAGAGAAAAGAGGAATGAAGGAAAAGAGGAGGATTATAGGGGTGCAGTATGGGATTGTAAAAATGCTGAGCCTTTTGCTTCCTCTTTTCAGGGGCACTGCAGAGAGGCTGTTAAGATCTGCTGAATTAGTCGGAGGTGCGTGTGTGTGTGCGTGCGTGCACGTGCGTGTGATGGTGTAAAATAAAAAGTGCTGAAATAGCTACCCATAAGTCTCTGTGGGCTTTCGGTGAGGTCACAGCTGAAAGCAGGAAGTGGTGCTAGAGGAATATAACATAACGTCCACACACAAACCCTCTTGACCTCTCAGCTCATCACATAATGTATCTGTTCATCTGAGAGCTGCAGGCCTAGCGCAGCATCCCAAAACAGCACCTTCTTCTCTTTAAAGCGCAAGACTTGTTATTTACTTTATCTGTTCAAATTGAACATAGAGACATCAACAACATTACAACATCCCCATTCCTTAATCCCACCCATTCACCCATGCATCAGTATGACATCTCGTCTTTAATCCACCCACCCCACCAAGGCATCAATACAACATCCCCAGTCTTTAATCCACCCACCCCACCAAGGCATCAATACAACATCCCCAGTCTTTAATCCACCCACCCCACCAAGGTATCAATACAACATCCCCAGTCTTTAATCCACCCACCCCACCAAGGTATCAATACAACATCCCCAGTCTTTAATCCACCCACCCCACCAAGGTATCAATACAACATCCCCAGTCTTTAATCCACCCACCCCACCAAGGCAACAAAATATCACAAGAAACAAAAAAAGCAATAAATATCCTAATAGCAATATAATGATTTTTTACATCATTGCTGACATTCAGACCTTCAGATGGAATGTTGTTCACTAGCAGCACCCACAACAGCTGGTTTATAACAGTACCTCCCAATCCTGTCCCCAGGGACACAAAGGGGGCATTATTTTTTTAAATATGGAGCTAACTAACTATGTTGCTAACTCTGGAGCTGGCTAACTATGGAGCTAACTATGGATCTGGCTAACTATGGCGCTAACTAACTATGGAGCTAACTATGGAGCTAACTAACTATGTATCTAATTCTGGAGCTGGCTAACTATGGAGCAAACTATGGATCTGGCTAACTATGGAGCTAGCTCACTATGGAGCTGGTTAACTATGGAACTAACTAACTATGGAGCTAGCTAACTATGGACCTGGCTAACTATGAAGCTAACTAACTGTGGAGCTGGCTAACTATGGAGCTGGCTAACTATGGAGATAACTAACGATGGAGCTAATTAACGATGGAACTAACTATGGAGCTAGCTAACTATTGAACTAACTATGGAGCAAACTAACTACGGAGCTAACTATGGAGCTGGCTAACTATGGAGATAACTATGGAGCTAACTAACTATGGAGCTAACTAACTACAGAGCTAGCTAACTGTGGAGCTGGCTAACTATGGAGCTGGCTAACTATGGAGCTAACAAACTATGGCGCTAACTAACTATGGAGCTAACTATGGAGCTAGCTAACTATGGATCTAACTATGGATCTGGCTAACTATGGAGCTAACTAACTGTGGAGCTGGCTAACTATGGAGCTGGCTAACTATGGAGCTAACGAACTATGGCGCTAACTAACTATGGAGCTAACTATGGAGCTAGCTAACTATGAAGCTGGCTAACTACGGATATAACTAGCTACGGAGCTAACTATGGAGCTAACTAACTTTTAAGCTGGCTAACTATGGAGCTAACTAACTATGGAGCTAACTAACTATGGAACTTACTACGGAGCTAACTATGGAGCTAACTAACTGTTAAGCTGGCTAACTATGGAGCTAACTAACTATGGAGCTAACTAACTGATAAGCTGGCTAACTATGGAGCTAACTAACTATGGAGCTAACTAACTATGGAGCTAACTAACTGATAAGCTGGCTAACTATGGAGCTAACTAACTATGGAGCTAACTAACTATGAAGCTGGCTAACTATGGAGCTAACTAACTATGGAGCTAACTATGGAGCTGGCTAACTATGGACTTAACTATGGAGCTAGCTAACTATGGAGCTAACTATAAAGCTAGCTAATTATGGAGCTAACTGTGGAGCTAGCTAACTATGGAGTTAACTAACTTTGGAGCTGGCTAACTATGGAGCTAACTATGGAACTAAATTTGGCGCTAAATCTAGCTCCATAGTTAGTTAGCTCGTTAATTAGCTAGCTCAATAGTTAGCTAGCTCCATAGTTAGTTTGCTCGTTAATTAGCTAGCTCCATAGTTAGCTAGCTCCATAGTTAGTTAGCTCGTTAATTAGCTAGCTCCATAGTTAGCTAGCTCCATAGTTAGTTAGCTCGTTAATTAGCTAGCTCCATAGTTAGTTATCTCCATAGTTAGCTAGCTCCATAGTTAGCTAGCTCCATAGTTAGTTAGCTCGTTAATTAGCTCCATAGTTAGCTAGCGCCATAGTTAGTTAGCTCATTAGTTAGCTAGCTCCATTGTTAGCTAGCTCCATAGTTAGTTATCTGCAGAGTTAGGTAGCTCCATAGTTAGTTAGCTCGTTAGTTAGCTAGCTCCATAGTTAGCTAGCTCCATAGTTAGTTAGCTCCATAGTTAGCTAGCTCCATAGTTAGCTAGCTCCATAGTTAGTTAGCTCGTTAGTTAGCTCCATAGTTAGTTAGCTCGTTAAGTAGCTAGCTCCATAGTTAGCTAGCTCCATAGTATGTTTGCTCGTTAATTAGCTAGCTCCATAGTTAGCTAGCTCCATAGTTAGTTAGCTCGTTAGTTATCTCCATAGTTAGTTAGCTCCATAGTTAGTTAGCTCGTTAGTTAGCTCCATAGTTAGTTAGCTCCATAGTTAGCTAGCTCCATAGTTAGTTAGCTCGTTAGTTAGCCTCATAGTTAGTTAGCTCCATAGTTAGTTTGCTCGTTAATTAGCTCCATAGTTAGCTAGCTCCATAGTTAGTTAGCTCGTTAGTTAGCTCCATAGTTAGCTAGCTCCATCGTTAGCTAGCGCCATAGTTAGCTAGCTCCATAGTTAGTTAGTTAGCTCGTTAGTTAGCTAGCTGCATAGTTAGTTACCTGCATAGTTAGCTAGCTCCATAGTTAGTTAGCTCGTTAGTTATCTCCATAGTTAGTTAGCTCCATAGTTAGCTAGCTCCATAATTAGTTAGCTCGTTAATTAGGTAGCTCCATAGTTAGCTAGCTCCATAGTTAGTTAGCTCGTTAATTAACTAGCTCCATAGTTAGCTAGCTCCATAGTTAGCTAGCTCCATATTTAGCTAGCTCCAAAGTTAGTTAGCTCGTTAGTTAGCGCCATAGTTAGCTAGCACCATAGTTAGCTAGCGCCATAGTTGGTTAGCTCATTAGTTAGCTAGCTCCATTGTTAGCTAGCTCCATAGTTAGTTAGCTCGTTAGTTAGCGCCATAGTTAGCTAGCGCCATAGTTGGTTAGCTCATTAGTTAGCTAGCTCCATTGTTAGCTAGCTCCATAGTTAGTTAGCTCGTTAGTTAGCTAGCTCCATAGTTAGCTAGCTCCATAGTTAGTTAGCTCATTAGTTAGCTAGCTCCATAGTTAGTTATCTGCATAGTTAGTTATCTGCATAGTTAGTTATCTGCATAGTCAGCCCCCCACTCTCTCTCACTCACACATCATACTTTATCAGTGTCTCACACACCACACACAACAGAACAAGGAACCCCCAGCCAGAACATAACAAGGAACCCCCAGCCAGAACATAACAAGGAACCCCCAGCCAGAACATAACAAGGAACCCCCAGCCAGAACATAACAAGGAAGCCAACAGCCACAACTACAAACATACACGCTATAGGAGACCGTGGCAGCGGAACCAAGGTCATTTTGGCAAAATAAAATGTTTTAGTGTATACACCTGTGTGATTCCTTTGTCAATTGAACCCAAGACCTTGGCATTGCTAGTGCCAAGCTATTACTTTTTACCAACTGAAGCAGCACAGGACCACAGTTTATTCAGTCTAAGGTAAACAGACATTATTATAAAGCCGATCCAAGCCTCCTACTCTGACAGTGTTTCCCTGCTTCTGATTGGACCATCTATCCCTGTCTCCCACTGGAACCAATCTGTTCATAACCCCATGCAGGACATAATTCCACCCACCGGTGTTGAGACAAATACTGTGCCCTCTGGTAATTAGTGTGCCTGCCCACTTCATTAACGCCGGTGTGACGTACTCACGACAGAGATCGGATATCATTCAGGTGAAGGGGAAGACGGGGAGGGAGGGAGGCAGGGAGTAGAATGAGTGTAAGATTAAAAGTTATAATGATTTGGGTGCTGCATGGAGAGAAAGAGAGCGAGAGAGAGAGAGGAGAAGAGAAGAGATAGGAGAAAGAGAGAGAAGAGAAAAGAGAGAGAGGAGAGAGGAAAGAGAGGAGATAGAAAGGAGAGAGAGAAAGATAGAGAGAGTAGAAAGAGAAAGAGAGAGGTGAGAGAGAAGAGAGAGAGGAGAGAGAGAAGAGAGAGAGGAGAGAGAGACAGAGAGAAAAAGACAGAAAGAGAGAGACAGACAGAGAGAGAAAAAGACAGAGAAAGAGAGAGCGAGAGAGAGACAGACAGACAGAGCGAAAAAACAGAAAGAGAGAGAGGGAGAGAGAGAGAGAAAGACAGAGACAAATAGAGAGAAGAGAGAGGAGAGAAGAGAGGAGAGAGAAAGAGAGGAGAGAGAGAAAAGAGAGAGAGGAGAGAGAGGAGAGAGAGAGGAGAGAGAGAGACAGAGACAAAAAGACTAAGAAAGAGAGAGACAGACAGAGCCGAAAAGACTGAGAAATAGAGAGAGAGAGACAGAGAGAAAGACAGAGAAAAAGAGAGAGCGAGAGAGAGAGACAGAGACATAAAGACTGAGAAAGAGAGAAAGGGGGAGAGAGACAGACAGAGAAAGAGAGAGAGAGAGAGAGGGAAAGAGAGAGTGAGAGGGGGGAGCGAGAGACAGACAGTGAGAAAGTGAGCAGAAGAGCGAGATGCTAAAATAACTCAGAGGTGAGGTGAGTTTAGCTGCTCCTCTGACTGTCAGCTCATCTGACTGCACACACAGACACACACACACACACACACACACACACACGCATAGACATACGCATACACGCACACACACACACCCATTCACACACATAAACACACGCATACACACACACACCCACACGCACACACTCACACACACTTCGCTCCCTAACGACAGTAATGACAGGGTGTCGGAGAGAAATCGTACCCCCTAAAATGCTCACACATCTGAACGCAGACTCACACACTGACACACACACAAACTAATGACGCATGCACACACACACACACACACACACACACACACACACACACACACACACACACACACACACACGTGGGCGAGATGCATCACATCTCACCGTCTCATTATACTCAGTAAATATCATAGAAATAAAGGGGATAAGTGTCCCAAACGGCACCCTATTCCCTATGTAGTGCACTACTTTTGACCAGAGCCCTATGGGTCCTAGTGCTCTACATAGGGCATAGGGGGCCATTTGGGACCGGCACTAATAAGAGGAGTATAGAACGTTGGGTGGAAAAGGTTAATCACTATTCTCATTCATTTAGGATTAGAAACGCGGTAATGAGAACGGGCGAACCGTGCGCCGATAAACTGTACATTTGAAACTCTTCAGATTAAGTGGTTTGTTCAGTCGCTGCATGATCTCAGGTTAGGTACATCTGCTTGTGTTTGTGTGGGTGGAAGGAGGGAGGGAGAGAGGGAGAGAGAGAGAGAGAGAGAGAAAGAGAGAAAGAGAGATGGGGCAGAGAGAGAAAAATGGAGAGAAAGAGATGGGGCAGAGAGAACAATGGAGGGAGAGAAAGAGAGATGGGGCAGAGAGAAATGGAGGGATAGAAAGAGATGGGGCAGAGAACAAGAGAGAGATGTAGAGAGAGATGGGGAGAGAGAAAGATAGATGGAGCAGGGAGAGAGAGATGGGGAGAGAGAAAGAGTTGGGGTAGAGAACAAGAGAGAAAGAGAGATGGGGCAGAGAGAGAGAGAGATGGGTCAGAGAGAGAGAGAGAGAGAGAGGAGAGATGGGGCAGAGAGAGAGATGGGGCAGAGCAAGATGGGGCAGAGAGAGAGATGGGGCAGAGAGAGAGAGAGATGGAGAGAGAGATTGGGCAGGGAGATGGGGAGAGAGAAAGAGAGATGGGGCAGAGCGAGATGGAGAGATAGTAGAGAGAATGAGAGATGGGGCAGAGAGAGATAGATGGGGCAGAGAGAGAGAGTGTGTGAGAGAGAGACAGAGAGAGAAAGAGAGAGAGAGAGAGAGAGAGTGAGAGAGAGAGTGTGTGTGAGAGAGAGAGAGATGGGGCAGAGTGAGAGAGATGGGGCAGAAAGATAAAGAGAGATGGGGCAGAGTGAGTGAGAGAGCGATGGGGCAGGTAGAGCAATAGAGAGCGATTGGGCAGAGAGAGAAAGAGAGAGCGAGATGGGGTAGAGAGAGAGAAAGAGATGGGGCAGAGAGAGAGAGATGGGCAAAGAGGGGAAGAGAGAAAGAGGTGGGGCAGAGTGAGAGAGGGAGAGAGATGGGGCAGAGTGTGTGAGAGAGAGAGAGAGAATGGGTAGAGTGAGAGAGAGAGAGATGGGGCAGAGTGAGAGATGGGGCATAGTGAGAAAGAGAGAGATGGGGCAGAGTGAGTGAGAGAGAAAGAGAGAGAGAGATGGACAGAGTGAGTGAGAGAGAGAGAGATGGGGCAGTGTGAGAGAGATGGGGCAGTGTGAGAGAGATGGGGCAGAGTGAGAAAGAGAGAGATGGGGCAGAGTGAGAGAGAGAGAGAGAGAGAGAGAGAGAGAGAGGGGGCAGAGTGAGAGAGAGAGATGGGGCAGAGTGAGAGAGAGAGAGAGAGAGAGAGAGATGGGGCAGAGTGTGAGAGAGAGATGGGGCAGAGTGAGAGAGAGAGATGGGGCAGAGAGAGAGAGAGAGAGAGAGATGGGGCAGAGTGAGAAAGAGAGAGATGGGGCAGAGTGAGTGAGAGAGAGAGATGGGGCAGAGTGAGTGAGTGAGAGAGATGGGGCAGAGTGAGTGAGAGAGAGAGGTGGGGCAGAGTGAGTGAGAGAGAGAGAGAGATGGGGCAGAGTGAGTGAGAGAGAGGTGGGGCAGAGTGAGTGAGAGAGAGAGAGATGGGGCAGAGTGAGTGAGAGAGAGAGAGATGGGGCAGAGTGAGTGAGAGAGAGATGGGGCAGAGTGAGTGAGAGAGAGATGGGGCAGAGTGAGTGAGAGAGAGATGGGGCAGAGTGAGTGAGAGAGAGATGGGGCAGAGTGATTGAGAGAGAGAGATGGGGCAGAGTAAGTGAGAGAGATGGGGCTGAGTGAGAGAGAGATTGAGAGATAGAGATGGGCAGAGTGAGTGAGAGTGAGAGAGATGGTGCAGGGTGAGAGAGAGAGAGAGAGAGAGAGAGATGGGGCAGAGAGAGAAAGAGAGAGAGAGAGGGAGAAAGAGAGATGGGGCAGAGTGAGAGAGAGAGATGGGGCAGAGTGAGAAAGAGAGAGAGAGAGAGAAAGAGAGATGGGGCAGAGTGAGAGAGAGTACGACATTATAAAATCCATGTACACAAACAACAAGTGTGCGCTTAAAATAGGCAAGAAAACATATTTCTTCCCACAGGGCCGTGGGGTGAGACAGGGATGCAGCTTAAGCCCCACCCTCTTTAACATGTATATCAACGAATTTGCGCAGGCACTAGAAAAGTCTGCAGCACCCGGCCTCACCCTAGTAGAATCTGAAGTCAAATGTCTGCTGTTTGCTGATGATCTGGTGCTTCTGTCCCTACAGCAGCACCTAGATCTTCTGCACATATTCTGCCAGACCTGGGCCCTGACAGTAAATGTCAGTAAGACCAAAATAATGGTGTTCCAAAAAAGGTCTAGTCACCAGGACCACAAATACAAATTCCATCTAGACACCGTTGCCCTAGAGCTGTGACAGCTCTCGTTGGTGGTAGGAAGAATAGACCAAAGCGCAGTGTGGATAGTGTTCATGATACTTTATTTTACAAAAACACAAAAACAAAATACCAAAAGGCGAAAACAAAAGAGCACAGTTCTGTCAGGCACAGACACTAAACAGAAAACAAGATCCCACAAAACCCAAAAGGAAAATGACAACTTATATATGATCCCCAATCAGAGACAATGATAGACAGCTGCCTCTGATTGAGAACCACACTCGGTCAAAAACAAAGAAATAGAAAACCTAGACTTTCCCACCTGAGTCACACCCTGACCTAACCAAACATAGAGAATAATAAGGATCTCTAAGGTCAGGGCATGACAGTACCCCCCCCCCCAAAGTTGCGGACTCCTGCTACAAACCTGAACCTATAGGGGAGGGTCCAGGTGGGCATCTACTCTCGGTGGAGGCTCCGGTGCGGGACGCAGACCCCGCTCCGTTTGACTTCGGTGCTGCCTCTGGTGCAGGGACCGTCGCCGGGACCGCCGGACCGTAGATCGTCGTCGGGGATTCCAGGCTAGGAACCCCCCTGTAAGCTCCGGACTGGAGACCCTCGCTGGAGGCTCTGGACTGCAGACCATCGCTGGAGGCTCTGGACTGCAGACCGTTGCTGGAGGCTCTGGACTGCAGACCGTCGCAGGAAGCTCTGGACTGCAGACCGTCTCTAGAGGCTTCGTGCCATGGATCATCACTGGAGGCTTCGGGCCATGGATCACCACTGGAGGCTTCGGGCCATGGATCATCTCTGGAGGCTTCGTGCCATGGATCATCACTGCAGGCTCCGGGCCATGGCTCATCACAGGAGGCTTCGTGCCATGGATCAGCACTGGAGGCTTCGGGCCATGGATCATCACTGGAGGCTCCGGGCCCTGGATCATCACTGGAGGCTCCGGGCCGTAAGCCGTCTCAGGAGGTTCTAGACCGTAAGCCGTCTCAGGAGGTTCCGGACTGTAAGCCGTCTCAGGAGGTTCCGGACTGTGGGCCGTCTCAGGAGGTTCCGGACTGTGAAATGTCGCCGGAAGCTCTGGACTGGGAACTGTCGCCGGAAGCACTGGACTGGGTACAGTCGCCGGAAGCTCTGGACTGGGTACAGTCGCCGGAAGCTCTGGACTGGGTACTATCGCCGGAAGCTCTTGACTGGGTACTGTCGCCAGAAGATCTGGACTGGGAAGGCGCACTGGAGGCCTGGTGCGTGGAGCAGGCACAGGGCGTACCAGGCTGGAGAGACGCACTGGAGGCCTGGTGCGTGGAGCAGGCACAGGGCGTACCAGGCTGGAGAGACGCACTGGAGGCCAGGTGCGTGGAGCAGGCACAGGATATACTGGGCCGTGGAGACCCACTGGAGGTCTGGAGCGTAGAGCTGGCACAACCAGTCCTGGCTGGATGCTCACTGTAGCCCGGCAAGTGCGGGGCGCTGGCACAGGATGCACTGGGCTGTGAAGGCGCACTGGCGACACAGTGCGTGGAGCCGGCACGGGATATCCTGGACCGAGGAGGCGTACTGGAGACCAGGAGCGCTGAGCCGGCACAACCCATCCTGGCTGGATGCTCACTTTAGCCCGGCAAATGCGGGGTGCCAGTAACAAGCACACCGGGCTGTTAATGCACACTGGAGTTACAGTGCACATCACCGCATAACACGGTGCCTGACCAGTCACACGCTCCCCACGGTAAGCACGGGGAGTTGGCTCAGGTCTAAACCCTGACTCCGCCAATTTCTCCATGTGCCACCCCCCCAAAAAAATGGGGGAACTGCCTCTCGGGCTTCCGTTGTTGTTGTAATTCCTTGTATTGTCGCCTTTCCTCTCTTGCTGCCTCCATCTCCTCCCTTGAACGGCGAGACTTTCCACTCCGGGTCCAGGGTTCTTCTCCATTCAGGATTTCCTCCCATGTCCACTCATCCTGGCCACGCTGCTTGGTCCGTTTTTGGTGGGATCTTCTGTGACGGCTCTCGTTGGTGGTAGGAAGAGTAGACCAAAGCGCAGCGTTTTAAGTGTTCATGCTACTTTATTTTACAAAAACAAAATACCAAAAGGCGAAAACGAAAGCGCACAGTTCTGTCAGGCACAGACATTAAACAGAAAACAAGATCCCACAAAACCCAAAAGGAAAATGACAACTTATATATGATCGCCTATCAGAGACAATGATAGACAGCTGCCTCTGATTGGGAACCACACTCGGCCAAAAACAAAGAAATAGAAAACCTAGACTTTTCCACCCAAGTCACACCCTGACCTAACCAAACATAGAGAATAATAAGGATCTCTAAGGTCAGGGCGTGACAAGAGCACACAAAAACGATACATACCTTGGCCTAAACATCAGCGCCACAGGTAACTTCCACAAAGCTGTGAACGATCTGAGAGACAAGGCAAGAAGAGCATTCTATGTCATCAAAAGCTACATAAAATACCAATTAGGATCTGACTAAAAATACTTGAATCAGTTATAGAACCCATTGCCCTTTATGGTTGTGAGGTCTGGGGTCCGCTCACCAACCAAGAATTCACAAAATGGGACAAACACCAAATTGAGACTACCTGCTAATTATCAAAATCCAGAAAAGAGCTGTTAAATTCTACAACCACCTAAAAGGAAGCGATTCCAAAACCTTCCATAACAAAGCCATCACCTACAGAGAGATGAACCTGGAGAAGAGTCCCCTAAGCAAGCTGGTCCTGGGGCTCTGTTCACAAACACAAACACACCCCACAGAGCCCCAGAACAGCAACACAATTAGACCCAACAAAATCATGAGAAAACAAAAAGATAATTACTTGACACATTGGAAAGAATTAACACAAAAACAGAGCAAACTAGAATGCTATTTGGCCCTTAACCGAGAGTACACAGAGGCAGAATACCTGACCACTGTGACTAACCCAAACATAGCTTTGACTATGTACAGACTCAGTGAGCATAGCCTTGCTATTGAGAAATGCCGCCGTAGGCAGACATGGCTCTCAAGAGAAGACAGGCTATATGCACACTGCCTACAAAATGAGGTGGAAACTGAGCTGCACTTCCTAACCTACTGCCCAATGTATGACCATATTAGAGACACATATTTCCCTCAGATTACACAGATCCACAAAGAATTCGAAAACAAACCCGATTTTGATAAACTTCCATATCTACTGGGTGAAATACCACAGTGTGACATCACCGCAGCAATATTTGTGACCTGTTGCCACAAGAAAAGGTCAACCAGTGAAGAACAAACACCATTGTAAATACAACCCATATTTCTGCTTATTTATTTTGCCTTTTGTACTTTAACCATTTGTACATCGTTACAACACTGTATATATACATAATATAACATTTGTAATGTCTTTATTCTTTTGAAACTTCTGTATGTATAATGTTTACTTTTCATTTTTATTGTTTATTTCACTTTTGTATATTATCTACATCACTTGCTTTGGCAATTTTAACATACGTTTCCCATGGCAATAAAGCCCCTTGAATTTAATTGAATTGAGAGAAAGATGGTGGCTGAATCCCAAATCATCCCCTTCCCCTTGGCCCTCAATATGCTGGTTCACGAGCGCCTCTGCCATTTGCACTAGTGTCCCAAAGCTGGGAGGGTGTATATTATGGAGGGTGTAGGGACTAATTAGACCCTCCGATTGCCCATTCGGCTAAGCCAGCAAGCCTGCAGGCTTCAGAAGGAGTTTCTATCCCGACACCAGCTGAGATATGTTTGGAGTTTGCCATTATATTTAATAGAGAGGTGTTCCTAAATATATGTCACATGCATTTGTTTATGTCTGATTTGGAGACTTGACACATGTAACAGATGAAATACCTCCCAAATGAAATGTTTAACTGTTCCTAACGTTTATCTTTTGTAAAATGACTAAGGGGAATTTCAATTTCATGCATGTTTTATTTATCTACAAATGGAACATGAATGGCATCATTCAAGTCACAAGTCCCGAAGATGATGAGTTTCTCTGAGTTCACACCTTCAATCCCAAACTGCAGCCTCGCCCCTACCAACTCCCTCGGAGGGCCCTCTGTTATCACGTGTTGCTGATGAAACTCTAGGGTGAAAATAAACAAATCAACTTCTGTAGAGGTGGTTGCCTAGGTATTCATTCTGTCTTCTGTAACATGGAGAGGTGGTTGCCTAGGTATTCATTCTGTCTTCTGTAACATGGAGAGGTGGTCACCTAGGTATTCCTTCTGTCTTCTGTAACATGGAGAGGTGGTCGCCTAGGTATTCCTTCTGTCTTCTGTAACATGGAGAGGTGGTCGCCTAGGTATTCATTCTGTCTTCTGTAACATGGAGAGGTGGTTGCCTAGGTATTCCTTCTGTCTTCTGTAACATCGAGAGGTGGTCGCCTAGGTATTCCTTCTGTCTTCTGTAACATGGAGAGGTGGTTGCCTAGGTATTCATTCTGTCTTCTGTAACATGGAGAGGTGGTCACCTAGGTATTCCTTCTGTCTTCTGTAACATGGAGAGGTGGTTGCCTAGGTATTCATTCTGTCTTCTGTAACATGGAGAGGTGGTTGCCTAGGTATTCCTTCTGTCTTCTGTAACATGGAGAGGTGGTTGCCTAGGTATTCCTTCTGTCTTTTGTAACATGGAGAGGTGGTAGTGTGGGAAAACTAACACCAACCCTTAGAAAGTGTGTACTAATTTAGCCTTTGTTTATTTGGAAAATTATTTCTCTCTGATATGAAAAATCTGTTTCTTGTGTTTCCAAAACCGTATCGCAAGCGATGCGTTTTACCGTTCAGATCAAGCGTCTGGGCTCTTATAACAAAACTCCCACGGCCAGAAGAAACTGTCGTCAATAGGCGTTAAAGGTAGTTAACCCACTCATACACATTCTCCTAACTTGCTTTCCACACAAGCAGAGCTACATTGCAATTGTCTCTCTCTCTCTACGTGGGAAGAGCAAGGATAAGAGTGAATGGCTTTTTCCAAATCATCAGCATAGAGTTACATTGTGAAGCCCATAGCCTGTTTTCATTTCCAATACATTCAGGTTTGTAGGCTCTATCACAACAGGTTTGTAGGTCCTATCACAACAGGTTTGTAGGCTCTATCACAACAGGTTTGTAGGTCCTATCACAACAGGTTTGTAGGCTCTATCACAACAGGTCTGTAGGCTCTTTCACAACAGGTTTGTAGGTCCAATCACAACAGGTTTGTAGGCTCTATCACAACAGGTTTGTAGGTCCTAACACAACAGGTTTGTAGGCTCTTTCACAACAGGTTTGTAGGCTCTATCACAACAGGTCTGTAGGCTCTTTCACAACAGGTTTGTAGGCTCTATCACAACAGGTCTGTAGGCTCTATCACAACAGGTTTCTAGGTCCTAACACAACAGGTTTGTAGGCTCTATCACAACAGGTTTCTAGGTCCTAACACAACAGGTTTGTAGGCTCTTTCACAACAGGTTTGTAGGCTCTTTCACAACAGGTTTGTAGGCTCTTTCACAACAGGTTTGTAGGCTCTATCACAACAGGTTTGTAGGCTCTTTCACAAAAGGTTTCTAGGTCCTAACACAACAGGTCTGTAGGCTCTTTCACAACAGGTTTGTAGGTCCAATCACAACAGGTTTGTAGGCTCTATCACAACAGGTTTCTAGGTCCTAACACAACAGGTTTGTAGGCTCTTTCACAACAGGTTTGTAGGCTCTTTCACAACAGGTTTGTAGGTCCAATCACAACAGGTTTGTAGGCTCTATCACAACAGGTTTCTAGGTCCAATCACAACAGGTTTGTAGGCTCTATCATAACAGGTTTCTAGGTCCTAACACAACAGGTTTGTAGGCTCTTTCACAACAGGTTTGTAGGCTCTTTCACAACAGGTTTGTAGGCTCTTTCACAACAGGTTTGTAGGCTCTTTCACAACAGGTTTGTAGGCTCTATCACAACAGGTTTGTAGGCTCTTTCACAAAAGGTTTCTAGGTCCTAACACAACAGGTCTGTAGGCTCTTTCACAACAGGTTTGTAGGTCCAATCACAACAGGTTTGTAGGCTCTATCACAACAGGTTTCTAGGTCCTAACACAACAGGTTTGTAGGCTCTTTCACAACAGGTTTGTAGGCTCTTTCACAACAGGTTTGTAGGCTCTATCACAACAGGTTTGTAGGCTCTTTCACAACAGGTTTCTAGGTCCTAACACAACAGGTTTGTAGGCTCTTTCACAACAGGTTTGTAGGCTCTATCACAACAGGTTTGTAGGCTCTTTCACAACAGGTTTGTAGGCTCTTTCACAACAGGCTTCTAGGTCCTATCACAACAGGTTTGTAGGTCCTATCACAACTAATATTACTAATTAACTAAAATAAGTGTAGACTATAGGACCTGTTTCAAACTATCACTTTATCTTTTAATTTTAGTGGTGTATGGATTTATTTGTCTTTTAAAAATATAGATGTTCCAAAGAGGCACAACAGCGGGATGGTGGAAGCCCAGCGATGCTAAACATGTTAATTAACGTTCAATTACCGTGAGACTGGCAGTGATTCGCATGACAGCTACCGGCTGACAAAATGTCATGACAACCACAGCCATACATCAGAGATAGTTCTGGTTAGAGCCCTACACCAGAGATGGTTCTGGTTAGAGTCCTCTACCAGAGATGGTTCTGGTTAGAGCCCTCTACCAGAGATGGTTCTGGTTAGAGCCCTCTACCAGAGATAGTTCTGGTTAGAGCCCTCTACCAGAGATGGTTCTGGTTAGAGCCCTCTACCAGAGATGGTTCTGGTTAGAGCCCTCTACCAGAGGTGGTTCTGGTTAGAGCCCTCTACCAGAGATAGTTCTGGTTAGAACCCTCTACCAGAGATAGTTCTGATTAGAGCCCTCTACCAGAGACGGTACTGGTTAGAGCCCTCTACCAGAGATGGTTCTGGTTAGAGCCCTCTACCAGAGATGGTTCTGGTTAGAGCCCTCTACCAGAGATGGTTCTGGTTAGAGCCCTCTACCAGAGATGGTTCTGGTTAGAGCCCTCTACCAGAGACGGTACTGGTTAGAGCCCTCTACCAGAGATGGTTCTGGTTAGAGCCCTCTACCAGAGACGGTACTGGTTAGAGCCCCAGACCAGAGATGGTTCTGGTTACAGGAGGAGTTCTGATTAGGCTAACGGTCGTGGGGTCATAGATCATCAGATCATCTGAAACAGATTGATGATTCATACCTGGTGGAGAAAAGGATTTCTGTCTTGTTTGACAGTTTGTCAATAATGTTTCTGGGCTGTTTTCTACTTTGTACATCAAACCAGAGATGATACATCATACTTTACCTTCTGAACACACACACACACCTATACACACACAAACACACACACATACACACACACACACCTATACACGCACACACACACACACACACACACACACACACACACACACACACACACACACACACACACGCACACACACACGTGTTGGGGAAGCTACTGAAAATAGAGTTTACCAAGCTACAAAGTAATTCACACTGGAAGAAGTTAAGCTACACTAATGCTTCCCTTAATAAAAATATAGATTCGTTAAATAAAGTTATTTTCAAAAAGTAGTTCAGTCAAATCTGAAGTGTGAAATGTCAGACTTCACACTGCAAGAATAGTTCAGATATTAAATGAATGCTTAATTTAGCCCATTAAACACAAAACTATTCATGTGACAATTATGCAGGTCTGATGCCAAAAAAGAAAGTAAGTTAGTACCTACTTCATCCATATTTTATATTGTAAAACAAAAATAGTTCCAGTAGTTAGCTACACCGCTACATGTTAAAACAGTAGTGTGTAGTTCCAGTAGTTAGCTACACCGCTACATGTTAAAACAGTAGTGTGTAGTTCCAGTAGTTAGCTACACCGCTACATGGTTAAACAGCAGTGTGTAGTTCCAGTAGTTAGCTACACCGCTACATGTTAAAACAGTAGTGTGTAGTTCCAGTAGTTAGCTACACCGCTACATGGTTAAACAGCAGTGTGTAGTTCCAGTAGTTAGCTACACCGCTACATGGTTAAACAGCAGTGTGTAGTTCCAGTAGTTAGCTACACCGCTACATGGTTAAACAGCAGTGTGTAGTTCCAGTAGTTAGCTACACCACTACATGGTTAAACAGCAGTGTGTAGTTCCAGTAGTTAGCTACACCGCTACATGTTAAAACAGTAGTGTGTAGTTCCAGTAGTTAGCTACACTGCTACATGGTAACACAGTAGTGTGTAGTTCCAGTAGTTAGCTACACCGCTACATGGTTAAACAGTATTTAACTACTGAAAACACTACCTAGATTTGAAGTTAGTTCAACTACCACCAAGGTACTTTAAAATGTAGTTAAATTAGTAATTGAACTTCATGTAGTTCACTACTTCCCAACACTGACACACACACACACACACACACACACACACGCACACACCGGTTGACGACTGCCACACTGACGCAGTCAAACTGAAAACTTCCTGCTACTTATTAAAATGTTTCTTTAGATGTGAAAACCCTTTAATCTCCAACATCTCTATCTAATCTGTATCTCATCTCCCTCCGCTATCGCCAAGGTGATCACTGCTATTGTTCCAGTCGCCAAGGGAACTGACGGTGAGAAAGATTGGCTGAGTGGGCAGAAATAGTATCTTGTTTTCTCAATTAAACTCATCGGCCAGTGTCAGGTTTTCTTGGATTTTGTATTTGTGTGTGTTTTTGCGCGTGAAGTGTGTCTGATTACTGTAACCGCAGGGAAGATTCTCTGAATCTGCAAAACGCTGTCATCTTATCACTGTAGGCCATCACACACATCCATGCAGAGAGAGAGACCGAGAAGATAAGAGAAAAAAGAGAGAGAGAGATTTGTGATAGGCTATCTAGCAGGGGAAAAAAAATGTTTTTATTCAAAAACTCTACCAGCTGTTTGCAGGTCATTTTGATTCAGTCCATGCATTGGGGAGATTGCTAAATGTGTTTCACTACATTCGGAGCCCGTTCAACAGAGTCGGACTGGAATTTATTCAAACTTGTCATAGCAATATTTAAACTGTGTCTTTGTGTAAAAACTACGGCCGGCGCAAACACATGTTCTCCTGAAATGGGTCTGGAATGTCCCCAGTAGCTGAACATGTCAGTTAAGTATGTTACCCTAGCAACACCAATGTCCTGGGTTCAATTCCCACTGATATCATATGCGTGTATTAAAATGTCTTGTAAGTCACTGGGTCAAAGGTATTTGCATATAGCCTTGTACTAGTTGTTCCTGCTGGGGTCACAAGGTCAGGGAAAACTCCCGGTCGTTCTTTTGATGAAATATTTATATATTCCCTAGAATTCTGCTGCCCAAACCCCTACGCAGCTACAGACTGAAACACTGCATAACTACATGGGTGACTGGACACTTTACACACACTGACCAATCTTGTATGCACGCACGGCTGAGTGGACGCGTTACCCACACCTATAACCACCGGCAGGGCCCTGAACACCCACGAGGAGTGGGGAAGTCTGGGTAATTGTTTGCTAAGAGAGACAGCTTTCATTCGACTCACACACACACACACACACACACACACACACACACACACACACACACACACACACACACTGAAACACACAGAAACACACATTGAAACACACATTTCATTTGTCACAGTCCTTTAAACATTCATGACTTCATTCACATGAACGGAGAGAGACGTCGTCTCCGACTGGTTTTATTATTTCTCTCTTTCGTTCTTCTCTATCCACTGTCCCGTGACACCTTCATGCTGACAGTGAACTCAGTCATCTCGAACAAACAGTGTGAAGGATGTGTGTGTGTGTGTGTGTGTGTGTGTGTGTGTGTGTGTGTGTGTGTGTGTGTGTGTGTGTGTGTGTGTGTGTGTGTGTGTGTGTGCGTGTGTGTGTGTGTGTGTACATGCGTGCGTGCGTGCGTGCGTGCGTGTGTGCGTGGGAGTGTGTGCCGTCTCTAACAAACAAAAGATTTGAAGACATTGGACGAGCTGATAACAGTAATCCTGTATAACATCCTTTGAGAATTTGACATTAAAAAAGAGACTAATAGGTATCAGTATGCAGACATGAATAATCACAGGATATGTAGGTCATGTGGACTGTATTATACTGTACTACATACCCTACATTACTCATATCATATTTATATACTGTACTCTATACCATCTACTGCATCTTGCCTATGCCGTTCGGCCATCGCTCATCCATATATTTATATGGACATATTCTTAGTCATTCCATTACACTTGTGTGTATAAGGTAGTTGTTGTGAAATTGTTAGGTTACTTTCTAGATTTTTACTGCATGGTCGGAACTAGAAGCACAAGCATTTGGATAAACTAGCATTAACACCTTCTAGCCATGTGTATGTGACAAATAACATTTGATTTGATTTGATTTCACGTTTCACTCTGATCACAGGATATTTAGGTCACGTTTCTCTCTGATCACATGATATTTAGGTCACTTTTCACTCTGATAACAGGATATTTAGGTCACGTTTCTCTCTGATCACATGATATTTAGGTCACGTTTCACTCTGATCACATGATATTTAGGTCACGTTTCACTCTGATAACAGGATATTTAGGTCACGTTTCTCTCTGATCACATGATATTTAGGTCACGTTTCACTCTGATAACAGGATATTTAGGTCACGTTTCTCTCTGATCACATGATATTTAGGTCACGTTTCACTCTGATCACATGATATTTAGGTCACGTTTCTCTCTGATCACATGATATTTAGGTCACGTTTCACTCTGATAACAGGATATTTAGGTCACGTTTCTCTCTGATCACAGGATATTTAGGTCACGTTTCTCTCTGATCACAGGATATTTAGGTCACGTTTCACTCTGATCACATGATATTTAGGTCACGTTTCTCTCTGATCACATGATATTTAGGTCACGTTTCTCTCTGATCACAGGATATGTAGCTCATGTTTTTCTCCTGTCTAGTGACCAATGCAGACTTGGATTGAAATACTATTTGACATTTTTCAAATACTTAGATAATTCACTCTGGCGTGTCTGGAGTGTCAGATGGGCGAGTTTGCAGTTTTGTGACTATTTTATTGGTTCATTAAACCAGTCAAGCTCAATCAAGCACAGGGGGAGTCATTTAAATGATTTCAAAGTATATTTGAACCCAGGAAATAACTTTAAATAAGCAGAGAGTATTTCATATTACAGTACCCAGTTTAATAAGCAGAGCATTTCATTACCTTTAT
Organism: Salmo trutta; assembly: GCF_901001165.1. Classification (NCBI taxonomy): domain Eukaryota; kingdom Metazoa; phylum Chordata; class Actinopteri; order Salmoniformes; family Salmonidae; genus Salmo; species Salmo trutta. The sequence goes on along the minus strand of NW_021822941.1, from coordinate 2,573,549 downwards.
TTAAATAAGCAAATCAGTTAAGAACAAATTCTTATTTTCAATGATGGCCTAGGAACAGTGGGTTAACTGCCTTTTCAGGGGGAGAACGACAGAGTTGTACCTTGTTGGCTCGGGGATTTGAATTTGCAACCTTTACGGTTTCTAGTCCAACGCTCTAAGCACTAGGATACCCTGCCGCCCAGGAAATCACTTTTAATAAGCAGAGAGTACTTCATATTAAAGTACCCAGTTTAATAAGCAGAGTATTTCATATTGCAGTACCCAGTTTAACCTGTTTAGGATAGGGGGCAGTATTTTCACGGCCGGATAAAAAACGTACCCGATTTAATCTGGTTATTGCTCCTGCCCAGAAACTAGAATATGCAAATAATTGTTTGATTTGGATAGAAAACACCCTAAAGTTTCTAAAACTGTTTGAATGGTGTCTGTGAGTATAACAGAACTCATATAGCAGGCCAAAACATGAGAAGATTCCTTACAGGAAGTGCCCTCTCTGACCATTTCTTGGCCTTCTATAGCCTCTTTATCGAAAACAGAGGATCTCTGCTGTAACGTGACATTTTCTAAGGCTCCCATAGGCTCTCAGAAGGCGCCAGAACATTGAATGATGACTTTGCAGGCCATGGTTGAAAAACAGTAGCGCATTTGGATAGTGGTCGATCTGAGAACAATGAGACTGGGGCGCTCGTGCACGAGCCGACACCATGTTTACTTTCTCTCTCTTTGAACAAAAACAACGACTCCCGGTCGAAATATTATCGCTTTTTTACGAGAAAAATCGCATAAAAATTGATTTTAAACAGCATTTGACATGCTTCGAAGTACGGTAATGGAATATTTTCAATTTTTTTGTCACGAAACGCGCCCTTCGGATAGTGTCTTGAACGCACGAACAAAACACCGCTATTTGGATATAACTATGGATTATTTGGAACCAAACCAACATTTGTTAATGAAGTAGAAGTCCTGGGAGTGCATTCTGACGAAGAACAGCAAAGGTAATCCAATTTTTCTTATAGTAAATCTGACTTTGGGGAGTACCACACTTGGTGGGTGTCAAAATAGCTAGCCTGTGATGGCCGGGCTATCTACTCAGAATATTGCAAAATGTGCTTTCACCGAAAAGCTATTTTAAAATCGGACATAGCGATTGCATAAAGGAGTTCTGTATCTATAATTCTTAAAAGTGTTCGGTGGGAATGCTAGTCACATGCTAGTCACATGCTAATATAAAAAGCTGGTTTTTGATATAAATATGATCTTGATTGAACAAAACATGCATGTATTGTATAACATAATGTCCTAGGAGTGACATCTGATGAAGATCATCAAAGGTTAGTGCTGCATTTAGCTGTGGTTTTGGTTTTTGTGACATTGTATGCTAGCTTGAAAAATGGGTGTCTGATTATTTCTGGCTGGGTACTCTGCTGACATAATCTAATGTTTTGCTTTCGTTGTAAAGCCTTTTTGAAATCGGACAGTGTGGTTAGATTAACGAGAGTCTTGTCTTTAAAATGGTGTAAAATAGTCATATGTTTGAGAAATTGAAGTAATAGCATTTCTAAGGTATTTGAAAATTGCGCCACGGGATTCCACTGGCTGTTGAGTAGGTGGGATGCAAGCGTCCCACCTAGCCCATAGAGGTTAATAAGCAGAGTATTTCATATTCATGTATCCATTGCTTGGGAGTCAATGGGACAGTGCGAGGAGGGATACCAGAGAATGGAATTGGCGAGGAGTATGCGGCAACGCAGGCGTTTGGAGGAGCGTGTTACCAGTCCGGTGCAATCTGTGCTGGTCCCACACATCAGGCCTCCAGTGCACCTCCCTAGTCCGGTACGTCGTCCTGTGCCTGCTCCTCGCACTTGCCCAGATGTACGCCTTCCCAGCCCTGTACGTCCTGTGCTAGCTCTCCACACTCGCCTTGAGGAGCGTGTCATTAGTCCGGTGCCATGTGTGCCGGTTATATGTACCAGATCTCCAGTACGCCTCCATATTCCTGTGTGTCCTGTGCCAGCTCCCCGCACTTGCCGTGTGAAGGTTGTCATTTGTCCAGGACACATTGTGTCAGCTCTATGCTCCAGACCTCCAGTACGCCTCCCCAGTCCGGTACGTCCTGTGCCTGCTCCTCGCACTCGCCCTGAAGAGCGTGTCACCAGTCCGGTGCAGCCTGAACTGGCCCCTCGCATCAGGCCTCCAGTGCGCCTCCCCAGTCCGGTACGTCCTGTGCCTGCTCCTTGCACTTGCCTTGAAGAGTGTGTCACCAGTCCGGTGCCACCTGTACCGGCCCCACACATCAGGCCTCCAGTGCACCTGCCCAGTCCAGTGCAACCTGTGCCGGCTTCACGCATCAGGCCTCCAGTGCACCTTCCCAGTCCAGTACGTCCTGTGCCTGCTCCTTGCACTTGCCCTGAAGTGCGTGTCACCAGTCCAGAGCCTCCGGCGACGGTCCCCAATCCAGAGACTCCGGCGACGGTCCCCAGTCCGGAGCCTCCGGTGACCGATGGTGGCGGATCCACGAGCGGAGTGGGTACTTCGCCCTACACCGGAGCCGCCACCGACGCTAGATGCCCACGCGGACCTTGCCCTATAGAGTCAGGTTTTGCGGCTGGAGTCCGCACCTTTGGGGGGGGGGGGTACTGTCACACCCTGACCTTAGAGAGCCTTTTATTTTCTATGTTGGTTAGGTCAGGGTGTGACAAGGGTGGGTTATCTAGGTGTTTTATTTCTATGTTGGCCTGGTATGGTTCCCATTCAAAGGCAGCTGTTTTTTCGAATTCTCTGATTGGGGATCATATTTAGGCAGCCATTTCCCCACTGTGTTTTGTGGGATCTTATTTTGAGTAAGTGCATGTAGCACCTCTGTCGTCACGGTTTGTTGTTTGTTTCTTTTGGTTGTTTGTAAAGTTTCACTAAAAAAAATATGTGGAACTCAGAGCACGCTGCGCCTTGGTCCGTGTCTACCCACGACCGTGACAGCATTTCATATTTCATTACCCAGTTTAATTAGCAGAGTGTATTTCATATTACGTTACCCAGTTTAATAAGCAGAGT
>NW_021822941.1:2552995-2565495 GCF_901001165.1 Salmo trutta | reverse complement strand
TCTTTAAAATGGGATATAATAGTTGTATGTTTGAGAAATTTGAATTATTAGATTTTTGTTGTTTTGAATTTGCCGCCCTGCTATTTCACTGACTGTTGAATAGTGTGTCCCGCAGGTGGGACGCTAGCGTTCCACATACCCCAGAGAGGTTAATTGATCAGGTCAGTTTTTCTGTCTTTCTTAGCAGCTTGGTGCTTTGTAGCTGTATTAAGCACTTTAGTGTGAAGTGAGAGGTGTGAAAACTCTTGAGCCTAAAAATGGAGAAAAAACTCCTCAAGGACAATCCAGAGGCAACTTCATTTTCCACACAGACCATCCCCTGGTACAGTGCTATATTAACCAGACCATCCCCTGGCATGGCACAGTGCTATATTAACCAGACCATCTCCTGGCACAGTGCTATATTACCAGACCATCCCCTGGCATGGTGCTGTGCTATATTAACCAGACCATCTCCTGGCACAGTTGCTATATTAACCAGACCATCCCCTGTCATGGCACAGTGCTATATTAACCGACCATCCCCTGACAGTGCTATAGTTAACCAGACCATCTCCTGGCATGGCACAGTGCTATATTAACCAGACCATCCCCTGGCATGACACAGTGCTATATTAACCAGACCATCCCCTGGCATGGCACAGTGCTATATTAACCAGACCATCCCTGGCATGACACAGTGCTATATTACCAGACCATCCCCTGGCATGGCACAGTGCTATATTAACCAGAACCATGCCCCTGCATGGCACAGTGCTATATTAACCAGACCATCTCCTGGCATGGCACAGTGCTTATATTAACCAGAACCATCCCCCTGGCATGACACAGTGCTATATTAACCAGACCATCCCCTGGCACAGTGCTATATTAACCAGACCATCCCCTGGCATGGCACAGTGCTATATTAAACCAGACCATCCCCTGGCATGGCACAGTGCTATATTAACCAGACCATCCCCCTGGCACAGGTGCTATATTAACCAACCATCCCCTGGCACATGTGCTATATTGAACACCAGACCATCCCCTGACCAGTGCTATATTAACCAGACCATCTCCTGGCATGGCACAGTGCTATATTAACCAGACCATCCCCTGGCATGACACAGTGCTATATTAACCAGACCATCTCCTGGCATGGCACAGTGCTATATTAACCAGACCATCCCCTGGCATGACACAGTGCTATATTAACCAGACCATCCCCTGGCATGGCACAGTGCTATATTAACCAGACCATCCCCTGGCATGGCACAGTGCTATATTAACCAGACCATCTCCTGGCATGGCACAGTGCTATATTAACCAGACCATCCCCTGGCATGACACAGTGCTATATTAACCAGACCATCCCTGGCACAGTGCTATATTAACCAGACCATCCCCTGGCATGGCACAGTTCTATATTAACCAGACCATCCCCTGGCATGGCACAGTGCTATATTAACCAGACCATCCCCTGGCACAGTGCTATATTAACCAGACCATCCCCTGGCACAGTGCTATATTAACCAGACCATCCCCTGGCATGGCACAGTGCTATATTAACCAGACCATCCCTGGCATGGCACAGTGTTATATTAACCAGACCATCCCCTGGCATGGCACAGTGCTATATTAACCAGACCATCCCCTGGCATGGCACAGTGCTATATTAACCAGACCATCCCCTGGCATGGCACAGTGTTATATTAACCAGACCATCCCCTGGCATGGCACAGTGCTATATTAACCAGACCATCCCCTGGCATGACACAGTGCTATATTAACCAGACCATCCCCTGGCATGGCACAGTGCTATATTAACCAGACCATCCCCTGGCATGGCACAGTGTTATATTAACCAGACCATCTCCTGGCATGGCACAGTGCTATATTAACCAGACCATCCCCTGGCATGACACAGTGCTATATTAACACAGACCATCCCCTGGCATGGCACAGTGCTATATTAACCAGACCATCCCCTGGCATGGCACAGTGTTATATTAACCAGACCATCCCCTGGGCATGACACAGTGCGATATTAACCAGACCATCCCCTGGCATGGCACAGTGTTATATTAACCAGACCATCCCCTGGCATGGCACAGTGCTATATTAACCAGACCATCCCCTGGCATGGCACAGTGTTATATTAACCAGACCATCTCCTGGCATGGCACAGTGCTATATTAACCAGACCATCTCCTGGCATGGCACAGTGCTATATTAACCAGACCATCCCCTGGCATGGCACAGTGTTATATTAACCAGACCATCCCCTGGCATGGCACAGTGCTATATTAACCAGACCATCTCCTGGCATGACACAGTGCTATATTAACCAGATCATCCCCTGGCATGGCACAGTGCTATAAGAGCAACCTACCTCTATATCATTAGAGAGGGTATTGGCCCAGGGTGGAAACTCAGAATACTAGACATTGAGGAAATTGAAACAACCTCTGTCAACCTCTACAAGTCTGGGACAGTAATGGTGCAGGGCATCCTCATGCAGTTCCAGCAGGACTTTGATGTGATCAAAGTGAAAGCACAGCAGGAAAAAGTCTCTCTCTGTGACGACTCCCCCATCCTGAGTCAGTCTGATCACACCTCTTCAAACATTCCTGCAGACGTGGATAGTCTCTGAATGAAGAGGTGAGACAGCTGAGGTGTGACAGAGAGCAGGAGCCCAGAATACATCATAACACCCCAGAATGACATCATAATACCCCAGAACGACATCATAATACCCCAGAAAGACATCATAATACCCCAGAATGACATCGTAATCCCCAAGAATGAAATCATAATCCCCCCAGAATGACATCATAATACCCCAGAATGACATCATAATCCCCCATCATACATCATAATCGCCAAGAATGACATCATAATCCCCCCAGAATGACATCATAATACCCCAGAATACATCATAATATCCCAGAATGACATCATAATCCCCCAGAATGACATCATAAACCCTCAGAATGACATCATAATACCCCAGAAAGACATCATAATCCCCCAGAATACATCATAATCCCCAAGAATGACATCATAATCCCCCAGAATGACATCATAATACCCCAGAATACATCATAATACCCCAGAATGACATCATAATCCCTCAGAATGACATCATAATCCCCCAGAGAAGCCAGCATAACAGCTCACTTCAGATCCGGACCCCAACACAACAATGGGACAGACAACGCAGGATCCACCAACCCAACAGACCCCACCCTCTCCTAACAGCCCCCCTGTCAGCTTCCCTGATAGCTCTCTTGACGACCCCCACGCATCCACTGAGGACACACAAAAGCCAGAGATTGTGCTCCTCATTGACTCAAATCGAAAATACATTCAAGAGTAAAAACTTTTCCCAAACACAAAGTGGCTAAGCTCTGGTGCCCAAACACTAGGTATGCCCTGGAGCTGTTGTCAGAGGACAGACTAAGTTCCCCCAGCCACATCATAATTCACACGGGCACAAATGACCTCAGGGCTAGGCAGGAAAGGGTGGCCACAGCACTCAAGGGAATGTTTGGAAAAACTTCTTCCACTTTCACCAACGTACAAGTGGTTATCTCCACCCTGCTGCCATGAAAAGATGTTCACCCTGCCACCATACAGCGGGTGAATGCAAGCATTTCACGAGACTGTGCCTCAAAACGTAATGTGTACCTGATCCACCACTCCACAGCCTTTACAACCAGGTCCACCTCTTTAAGGCAGCCATCCCATCTTTTGCCAGGACCTTGAAGGACGTCACCCTCAACCATAGCCCCAGCACCTCACACAGGAGCAACAGAGCAACGGACACCCAACCCAGACCAGCGAGACACCCTCCCAGACCTGCAAGACTCCCTTCTGAAGGACCTGCACCGAGAGAACCCACGCCAAGAGGACCTACACCCAGACCACAGCATCACCAGCCACACCCCAACCAGCTAAGACCACGCCAAGCAAACCCTGGCCACACTCCATATCAGACCTATGCCCCTTCTGCCCACCCCATGCAAAGACCACAGCAGGACATATGCCCAGGCTGTAAGCAGAGCAAAAGGCACAACCCCCACTATCACACCCGCCCAAGCCCCATCCTGCGACCTAAGAGGTATTTATCAGATGCTCAACGTGCTCTGCTCACACCTACTGTGATGGTCCGGGCCTAAACCACAAGAAAACAACACTAGACAATATGGAACACAAAGCTTTAACTATCTCATCCTGGAATATACAAAGTCTGAGGTCATCTGTCTTTGGCCTAAATAGCAGGAATCCAGACTTCAACAAAGAAATTGGAAATACAGACAATGTCATCCTACAAGAAACCTAGTATAAAGGAGACGGACTCACTGGTTACCCTCTAGGTTACAGAGAGCTGGTAGTCCCATCCACCAAACTACCAGGTGCGAAACAGGGAAGAGACTCAGGGGGTATGCTAATTTATTGTAGAGCAGACCTAACCAAGGCCTCCTTTCTCGCTCGCGTTTTTTCAGTTCTGCCCACAAATTTTCTTTAGGGTTGAGGTCATCATGTTGTGGGGGTGCTTTTCTGCAGGAGGTGCACTTCACTTCACAAAATAGATGGCATCATGAGGTAGGAAAATATGTGGATATATTGAAGCAATGTGGATATATTGAAGCTAGGTGTAGTAAAATGACTCTCAGAACTTCCTTGTCAGATTTTGGCTTTTTTTTTTGTCCAGGAAATTGATTTTACTTTTAACAATACACTTTTTTGACAGTTTGAAAAAGAGAGACGGGGAGAAGGGATGGGAGAAGAAGAGAAAAGAGGGAAAGAGAGAGAGAAAGAGAGAGAGAAAGAGAAGAGAGAGAGAGAGAGAGAGAGAGAGAGAGGAGAGAGAGAGAGAGAGAGAGAGAGAGAGAGAGAGAGAGAGAGAAAGAGAGAGAGAAGAGAGAGAGAGAGAGAGAGAGAGAGGAGAGAGAGAGAGAGAGAGGAGAGAGAGAGAGAGAAGAGAGAGAAGAGAGAGAGAAGAGAGAAGAGAGAGAGAGAGATAGAGAGAGAGAAGAAGAGAGAAGGAGTAGAGAAGAGAGAGAGAGAAGAAGAGGAGAGAGAGAGAAGGAGAGAGAGAAAAAGAGGAGAGAGAGAGAGAGAGAGAGAGAGAAGAGAGAGAGAGAGAGAGGAAAGAGAGAGTGAGAGAGAGAGAGAGAGAGTAGGTAAGGAGAAAGAGGAGTAGAGAGAGGAGAGAGAGAGAGAGAGAGAGAGAGAGAAGAGAGAGAGAGGAGAGAGAGAGGAGAGAAGAGAGAGAGCAGAGAGAGAGAGAGAGAGAGAGAGGAGAGAGAGAGAGAAGACGAGAGAGAGAGAAGAGAGAGAGAGAGAGAGAGAGAGGGAGAGGAGATGAGAAGAGGAGAGATTAGACGAGAGAAGGAGAGAGAGAGAGAGAGAGAGAGAGAGAAGAGGGAGAGAGAAGAGAGAGACAGAGAGAGAGAAGAGAGAGAAGAGAGAAGAAGGGACATAATGATTCCCTCAGCTAAGATGAGAAGATGAAGGATGAATGGCCACCATTATATAATAGGGAAAAAAAGTGCAAAGAGAAAGAGAGAGAAAGATGAGGATGTACAGTCATCAATCTAGCTTTGAAAGGTCATCTAATGTCTCTCTCTCTCTAAAGGCCTCCAGTGAGACATTTCAGCTGATGGACAGGCTAAAGTGCTCTTTTAGCACCTCTCAAACTCTGTGTTGTTTTATGAATGGCCCACACATTAAAAAGAGAGCCCACTACAACCTTCAAAAGAGGTGTCCTAGACATTTTCTTACCTTAAATGTAATCTTGACTTCAGTCGATAATGTGGTCTAAATTTATTTCATGTTGTAAATCACTCTGTGTGACTGAGTGGACTATCTAAACTACATTTTACCCATATAGCAAATGCTCTTATCCAGAGCAATTAGGGTTAAGTGCCTTGCTCGAGAGTTTTCACTTAGACAGCTCCGGGATTCGAACCAGCAACCTTTGTGTTACCGGTCCAATGCGCTTAATTGCAAGGCTACCTGCTACCTGATACAAACATCAATTAATGAACAAAGTGCAACATGCATTAGGAGATGAATGGGAAAGATTAGCTGCTTAGTGTTACTGTTATTTATGGTTACAGCAGAGAGACCGTCAGCAATCAGGCCCAAGTCCATTCAGACTGAACAGAAAAGCTCTCATTACGCCCAGAGGATGGTCACGCCTGGGGCTTGTTCAGCAGCAGTGTCAGGTGTGTGCGTACTGGTAGCGAAGTCAGGTGCAGGAGAGCAGAGATTTGTGAACAGGCGCACACTTTACAGAGGCAAAAGTGCAAAACGCGCAAAACAGTCACAAGACCTATGTTTAACAATAAACATCTTCGTGAAATACCACGGAAAAAACAACCCAGTCTGGCGCGTCAACAATAAACACGTAACACAAAAAATCTTTCACAAAGACATGATGGGGAACAGAGGAATAAATACATGTAGATTTATTGGGGAATGAAAACCAGGTGTGCAGGGAACAAGACAAAACAAATGGAAACATGAAAAAATGGAGCGGCGATGGCTAGAAAGCCGGTGACGCCGATCGCCGAACGAACGAGGAGAGGAGCCGAATTCGGCGGAAGTCGTGACAAGGAGTGAACGTTTTTGGAACGTTCTGATAGAAATAAGCTATGTAGATCACACATGCCTCTCTGACATGTAGAATAAGGAATCACATTGGCTCTGTTCATGGTATTTCTATTTGGAACGTTTGAGAATGTTTGTCATCTGAACGTGGCATTTCATTTACTGGTTTCCCAAGTCGATAGATGTACACCAACGTTTCTCAAACTCGGTCCTCAGATCCGAAGGGGTGCACGTTTTGGTTTTTACTAATGATGAACGTTATGGGCAGTAATCATAAGTGAACACGGGGGGGGGGGGGGGGGGGCAGGACCGAGTTTGGGAAACTCTGATGAAGACTCTATTAGATGAAATATGTGGGCATGACAGGATCTTGCATGAAAGGACAGATATTGAACCAAACAGCGCAGAGGTGGTGAGAGACAAAATGTCCTGAGAGTGAACACCCCAGTTCCTTTATGGCTAAACTGCTACATCTGAATTGTCTATAGCGTCTAGGTTAGGGTTAGGTCTAGGTTAGGGTTAGGGTTAGGCATAAGGTTAGCAGTGTGGTTAAGGTAACGGTTAGGGTTAGGGTTAGGCATAAGGGTAGCAGTGTGGTTAAGGTAACGGTTAGGGTTCGTTTTCAAATCAGAGTTTAAAAAGAAATTGTAGAAATAAACAGGTTTCCTTGACAAACCTGGTTTCCCTGGTGAAAATCCCTGACTGAAAGGCTGGATGGAAACAATAGAAAGACTCAATGAGTAACATGTTAGTAGTAGACATCTCTACAGGATGTGACATCATTAGTAACATGTTAGTAGTAGACATCTCTACAGGATGTGATCATCATTAGTAACATGTTAGTAGTAGACATCTCTACAGGATGTGATCATCATTAGTAACATGTTAGTAGTAGACATCTATACAGGATGTGATCATCATTAGTAACATGTTAGTAGTAGACATCTCTACAGGATGTGATCATCATTAGTAACATGTTAGTAGTAGACATCTCTACAGGATGTGTTCATCATTAGTACATGTTAGTAGTAGACATCTCTACAGGATGTGTTCATCATTAGTAACATGTTAGTAGTAGACATCTCTACAGGATGTGATCATCATTAGTAACATGTTAGTAGTAGACATCTATACAGGATGTGATCATCATTAGTAACATGTTAGTAGTAGACATCTCTACAGGATGTGTTCATCATTAGTAACATGTTAGTAGTAGACATCTCTACAGGATGTGTTCATCATTAGTAACATGTTAGTAGTAGACATCTCTACAGGATGTGGTCATCATTAGTAACATGTTAGTAGTAGACATCTCTACAGGATGTGATCATCATTAGTAACATGTTAGTAGTAGACATCTCTACAGGATGTGATCATCATTAGTACATGTTAGTAGTAGACTCTCTACAGGATGTGTTATCATTAGTAACATGTTAGTAGTAGACATCTCTACAGGATGTGATCATCATTAGTAACATGTTAGTTGTAGACATCTCTACAGGATGTGATCATCATTAGTAACATGTTAGTAGTAGACATCTCTACAGGATGTGTTCATCATTAGTAACATGTTAGTAGTAGACATCTCTACAGGATGTGTTCATCATTAGTAACATGTTAGTAGTAGACATCTCTACAGGATGTGTTCATCATTAGAACATGTTAGTAGTAGAACATCTCTACAGGATGTGACATCATTAGTAACATGTTAGTAGTAGACATCTCTACAGGATGTGATCATCATTAGTAACATGTTAGTAGTAGACATCTCTAAAGGATGTGTTCATCATTAGTAACATGTTAGTAGTAGACATCTCTACAGGATGTGTTCATCATTAGTAACATGTTAGTAGTAGACATCTCTACAGGATGTGATCATCATTAGTAACATGTTAGTAGTAGACATCTCTACAGGATGTGATCATCATTAGTAACATGTTAGTAGTAGACAGATATACAGGATGTGACATCATTAGTAACATGTTAGTAGTAGACATCTCTACAGGATGTGACATCATTAGTAACATGTTAGTAGTAGACATCTCTACAGGATGTGGTCATCATTAGTAACATGTTAGTAGTAGACATCTCTACAGGATGTGATCATCATTAGTAACATGTTAGTAGTAGACAGATATACAGGATGGGACATCATTATTAACATGTTAGTAGTAGACAGATATACAGGATGTGATCATCATTAGTAACATGTTAGTAGTAGACATCTCTACAGGATGTGATCATCATTAGTAACATGTTAGTAGTAGACATCTCTACAGGATGTGACATCATTAGTAACATGTTAGTAGTAGACATCTCTACAGGATGTGATCATCATTAGTAACATGTTAGTAGTAGACATCTCTACAGGATGTGACATCATTAGTAACATGTTAGTAGTAGACATCTCTACAGGATGTGATCATCATTAGTAACATGTTAGTAGTAGACATCTCTACAGGATGTGTTCATCATTAGTAACATGTTAGTAGTAGACATCTCTACAGGATGTGGTCATCATTAGTAACATGTTAGTAGTAGACATCTCTACAGGATGTTATCATCATTAGTAACATATTAGTAGTAGACATCTCTACAGGATGTGATCATCATTAGTAACATGTTAGTAGTAGACATCTCTACAGGATGTGACATCATTAGTAACATGTTAGTAGTAGACATCTCTACAGGATGTGTTCATCATTAGTACATGTTAGTAGTAGACATCCTCTACAGGATGTGACATCATTAGTAAACATGTTAGTAGTAGACATCTCTACAGGATGTGATCATCATTAGTAACATGTTAGTAGTAGACATCTCTACAGGATGTGGTCATCATTAGTAACATGTTAGTAGTAGACATCTCTACAGGATGTTATCATCATTAGTAACATATTAGTATTAGACATCTCTACAGGATGTGTTCATCATTAGTAACATGTTAGTAGTAGACAGATATACAGGATGTGACATCATTAGTAACATGTTAGTAGTAGACATCTCTACAGGATGTGACATCATTAGTAACATGTTAGTAGTAGACAATCCTACAGGATGTGTCATCATTAGTAACATGTTAGTAGTAACATCTCTACAGGATGTGATCATCATTAGTAACATGTAGTAGTAGACAGATACTACAGGATGGGACATCATTAGTAACATGTTAGTAGTAGACGATATACAGGATGTGATCATCATTAGAACATGTTAGTAGGAGACATCTCTACAGGATGTGACATCATTAGTAACATGTTAGTAGTAGACATCTCTACAGGATGTGACATCAATAGTAACATGTTAGTAGTAGACATCTCTACAGGATGTGATCATCATTAGTAACATGTTAGTAGTAGACATCTCTACAGGATGTTTCATCATTAGTAACATGTAGTAGTAGACATCTCTACAGGATGTGTCCTCATTAGTACATGTTAGTAGTAGACATCTCTACAGGATGTGATCACATTAGTACATGTTAGTAGTAGACATCCTCTACAGGATGTGTTCATCCATTAGTAACATGTTAGTAGTAGACATCTCTACAGGAGTGTTCATCATTAGTAACATGTTAGTAGTAGACATCTCTACAGGATGTGACATCATTAGTAACATGTTAGTAGTAGACATCTCTACAGGATGTGACATCATTAGTAACATGTTAGTAGTAGACATCTCTACAGGATGTGACATCATTAGTAACATGTTAGTAGACATCTACAGGATGTGATCATCATTAGTAACATGTTAGTAGTAGACATCTCTACAGGATGTGACATCATTAGTAACATGTTAGTAGTAGACATCTCTACAGGATGTGATCATCATTAGTAACATGTTAGTAGTAGACATCTCTACAGGATGTGATCATCATTAGTAACATGTTAGTAGTAGACAGATATACAGGATGTTATCATCATTAGTAACATGTTAGTAGTAGACATCTCTACAGGATGTGATCATCATTAGTAACATGTTAGTAGTAGACAGATATACAGGATGTTATCATCATTAGTAACATGTTAGTAGTAGACATCTCTACAGGATGTGATCATCATTAGTAACATGTTAGTAGTAGACAGATATACAGGATGTGATCATCATTAGTAACATGTTAGTAGTAGACATCTCTACAGGATGTGTTCATCATTAGTAACATGTTAGTAGTAGACATCTCTACAGGATGTGGTCATCATTAGTAACATGTTAGTAGTAGACAGATATACAGGATGGGACATCATTAGTAACATGTTAGTAGTAGACATCTCTACAGGATGTGTTCATCATTAGTAACATGTTAGTAGTAGACATCTCTACAGGATGTGACATCATTAGTAACATGTTAGTAGTAGACATCTCTACAGGATGTGTTCATCATTAGTAACATGTTAGTAGTAGACATCTCTACAGGATGTGATCATCATTAGTAACATGTTAGTATAGACATCTCTACCAGGAATGTGATCATCATTAGTAACATGTTAGTAGTAGACATCTCTACAGGATGTGACATCATTAGTAACATGTTAGTAGTAGACATCTCTACAGGATGTGACATCATTAGTAACATGTTAGTAGTAGACATCTCTACAGGATGTGACATCATTAGTAACATGTTAGTAGTAGACATCTCTACAGGATGTGACATCATTAGTAACATGTTAGTAGTAGACATCTCTACAGGATGTTATCATCATTAGTAACATGTTAGTAGTAGACATCTCTACAGGATGTGTTCATCATTAGTAACATGTTAGTAGTAGACATCTCTACAGGATGTTATCATCATTAGTAACATGTTAGTAGTAGACATCTCTACAGGATGTTATCATCATTAGTAACATGTTAGTAGTAGACATCTCTACAGGATGTGTTCATCATTAGTAACATGTTAGTAGTAGACATCTCTACAGGATGTGACATCATTAGTAACATGTTAGTAGTAGACATCTCTACAGGATGTGACATCATTAGTAACATGTTAGTAGTAGACATCTCTACAGGATGTTATCATCATTAGTAACATGTTAGTAGTAGACATCTCTACAGGATGTTATCATCATTAGTAACATGTTAGTAGTAGACATCTCTACAGGATGTTATCATCATTAGTAACATGTTAGTAGTAGACATCTCTACAGGATGTGTTCATCATTAGTAACATGTTAGTAGTAGACATCTCTACAGGATGTGACATCATTAGTAACATGTTAGTAGTAGACATCTCTACAGGATGTGATCATCATTAGTAACATATTAGTATTAGACATCTCTACAGGATGTGATCATCATTAGTAACATATTAGTATTAGACAGATCCATCCCATCTCTAAGACAGCTTATTCATATGATCAACTAATCAATTGAGACTTTGTTGTAACTAGACTTCACTATTGACACAAACATAATATCCCTTCCTACGTTTCATCCTTCCTTACCTCTATGTTCACTGCAGTTTAATATCTTCTTCTCTCTCTCTCTCTCTTTCTCTCTCTCTCCTCTTTCTCTCTCTCTTTCTCTCTCTCTTCTCTCTATCTCTCTCTTCTCTCTTTCCCTTCTCTCTCTCTCTCTCTGTCTCTCTCTCTCTCTCTCTCTCTCTCTCTCTCTCTCCTCTCCTCTCTCTCTCTCCCTTTATATGTGTCTCCTGTCTCTCTTTCCCTCTCTCTCTCTCTCTCTCTGTCTCTCTCTCTTCTTTCCCTCTCTCTCTCTCTCTGTCTCTCTCTCTCTCTCTCTCTCTCTCTCTCTCTCTCTCTCTCTCTCTCTCCCTTTATATGTGTCTCTCTGTCTCTCTTTCCCTCTCTCTCTCTCTCTCTGTCTCTCTCTCTCTCTCTCTCTCTCTCTCTCTCTCTCTCTCTCTTCTCTCCTTTATATGTGTCTCTCGTCTCTTCTATCCC
>NW_021822941.1:2540495-2545495 GCF_901001165.1 Salmo trutta | reverse complement strand
CTGGGGTTTAATCATGTCCCATCTCCTCTATGGTCTGGGGTTTAATCATGTCCCATCTCCTCTATGGTCTGGGGTTTAATCATGTCCCATCTCCTCTATGGTCTGGGGTTTAATCATGTCCCATCTCCTCTATGGTCTGGGGTTTAATCATGTCCCCCACACCCCTCTATGGTCTGGGGTTTAATCATGTCCCCCACCTCCTCTATGGTCTGGGGTTTAATCATGTCCCATCTCCTCTATGGTCTGGGGTTTAATCATGTCCCCACCTCCTCTATGGTCTGGGGTTTAATATGCCATCTCTATGGTCCGGGTTTAATCATGTCACCCCCACCTCCTCTATGGTCTGGGGGTTTAATCATGTCACCCACCTCCTCTATGGTCTGGGGGTTTAATCATGTCCCCCCACCTCCTCTATGGTCGGGGTTTAATCATGTCACCCCACCTCCTCTATGGTCTGGGGTTAATCATGTCCCACCTCTCTCTGGCCTGGGGTTTAATCATGTCCCACCTCCTCTATGGCCTGGGGTTAATCATGTCCCACCTCCTCTTATGGTCTGGGGTTTAATCATGTCCCCCACCTCCTCTATGGACTGGGGTTTAATCATGTCCCACCTCCTCTATGATCTAGGGTTTAATCATGTCCCACCTCCTCCTCTATGTTCTGGGGTTTAATCATGTCCCACCACCTCCTCTATGGTCTGGGGTTAATCATGTCACCCCACCTCCTCTATGGACTGATGTTAAGCATGTCCCCCCACTCCTCTATGGTCTGGGGTTAATCATTTCCCACCTCCTCTATGGTCTGGGGTTTAATCATGTCCCACCTCCTCCTCTATGGTCTGGGGTTTAATCATGTCCCACCTCTCTCTATGGTCTGGGGTTTAATCATGTCCACCTCTCCTCTATGGTCTGGGGTTTAATCATGTAGCATCATCTCATCTATGGTCTGGGGTTTAATCATGTCCCACTCCTCTATGTCGGGGTTAATCAGTCCCACCACTCCTCTATGGTCTGGGGTTTAATCATGTCCCATTCCTCTATGGTCTGGGGTTAATCATGTCCATCCTCTATGGTCTGGGGTTTAATCATGTCCCCCACCTCCTCTATGGTCTGGGGTTTAATCATGTCCCATCTCCTCTATGGTCTGGGGTTTAATCATGTCCCACCACCTCCTCTATGGTCTGGGGTTTAATCATGTCCCATCTCCTCTATGGTCTGGGGTTTAATCATGTCCCATCTCCTCTATGGTGGGGTTTAATCATGTCCCCCACCACCTCCTCTATGGTCTGGGGTTTAATCATGTACCCCCACCTCCTCTATGGTCTGGGGGTTTAATCATGTCCACCTCCTCTATGGTCTGGGGTTTAATCATGTTCCCACTCCTCTATGGTCTGGGGTTTAATCATGTCCCATCTCCTCTATGGTCTGGGGTTTAATCATGTCCTACCTCCTCTATGATCTAGGGTTAATCATGTCCCACCTCCTCTAGTTCTGGGGTTTAATCATGTCTACCACTCCTCTATGGTCTGGGGATTAATCATGTCCCATCTCCTCTATGGTCTGGGTTAATCATGTCACCACACTCCTCTATGGTCTGGGGTTTAATCATTTCCCACCTCCTCTATGGTCTGGGGGTTTAATCATGTCCCCCACCTCCTCTATGGTCGGGGTTAATCATGTCACCCCACTCCTCTATGGTCTGGGGTTAATCATGTCCCACCTCCTCTATGGCCTGGGGTTAATCATGTCCCACCTCCTCTATGGCTGGGGTTTAATCATGTCCACTCCTCCTCTATGGTCTGGGGTTTAATCATGTCCCACCTCCTCTATGATCTAGGGTTTAATCATGTCCCACCACCTCCTCTATGTTCTGGGGTTAATCATGTCACCCACCTCCTCTATGGTCTGGGGTTTAATCATGTCACCCACCTCCTATATGGACTGGGGTTAAGCATGTCCCCCACTCCTCTATGGTCTGGGGTTAATCATGTCCCACCTCCTCTATGGTCGGGGTTTAATCATGTCCCACCTCCTCTATGGTCTGGGGTTTAATCATGTCCCCCACCTCCTCTATGGTCTGGGGTTTAATCATGTCCCCCACCTCCTCTATGGTTGGGGTTTAATCATGTCACACTCCTCTATGGTCTGGGGTTTAATCATGTCCCCCACCTCCTCCTCTATGATCTGGCGTTTAATCATGTCCCACCACCTCCTCTACGGTCTGGGGTTAATCATGTCCCCCTACCTCCTCATGGTCTGGGGTTTAATCATGTCACCCACCACCTCCTCTATGGTCTGGGGTTTAATCATGTCCCACCACTCCTCTATGGTCTGGGGTTTAATCATGCCCACCTCCTCTATGGTCTGGGGTTTAATCATGTCCCCCACTCCTCTATGGCCTGGGGTTTATACATGTCCCCCACCTCCTCTATGGTCTGGGGTTTAATCATGTCCCCCCACCTCCTACTCTGTGGTCTGGGGTTTAATCATGTCCCCCACCTTCCTCTATGGTCTGGGTTTAATCATGTCCCCCACCTTCTATGGCCTGGGGTTTAATCATGTCCCCCCACCTCCTCTATGGTCTGGGTTTAATCATGTCCCCCACCTCCTCCTCTGTGGTCTGGGGTTTAATCATGTCCCCCCCACCACTTCCTCTATGGTCTGGGTTTAATCATGTCCCACCACCTCCTTATGGCCTGGGGTTTAATCATGTCCCCCACCTCCTCTATGGTCTGGGGTTTAATCATGTCCCCCCACCTTCTATGGTCTGGGGTTTAATCATGTCCCCCACCTCCTCTATGATCTGGCGTTTAATCATGTCCCACCACCTCCTCTATGGCCTGGGGTTAATCATGTCCCCCACCTCCTCTATGGTCTGGTGTTTAATCATGTCCCACCACCTCCTCTATGGTCTGGGGTTTAATCATGTCCCCCACTCCTCCTCTATGGTCTGTTGTTTAATCATGTCCCACCCTCTATGGTCTGGGGTTTATCATGTCCCCCCACCTCCTCTATGGTCTGGGGTTTAATCATGTCCCCCACTCCTCTATGGTCTGGGGTTTAATCATGTCCCCACCACCTCCTCTATGGTCTGGGGTTTAATCATGTCCCCCCACATCCTCTATGTCTGGGGTTTAATCATGTCACTCCACCTCCTCTATGGTCTGGGGTTTAATCATGTCCCACAACCTCTATGGTCTGGGGTTTAATCATGTCCACCACTCCTCTATGGTCTGGGGTTTAATCATGTCACCCCATCCTCCTCTATGGTCTGGGGTTTAATCATGTCACCCACCTCCTCTATGGCCTGGGGTTTAATCATGTACCCCACCTCCTCTATGGTCTGGGGTTAATCATGTCACCCACCTCTCTATGGCTGGGGTTTAATCATGTCACCCACCACCTCCTCTATGGCCTGGGGTTTAATCATGTCCCCCCACCTCCTCTATGGTCGGGGTTAATCATGTGCCCCCACCTCCTCTATGGCCAGGGGTTTAAATGCACCCCACCACCTCCTCTTATGGCCTGGGGTTTAATCATGTCCCCCACCTCCTCTATGGGGGGTTTAATCATGTCCCCCCACCTCCTCTATGGTCTGGGGTTTAATCATGTCCCCACTCCTCTATGGCCTGGGGTTTAATCATGTCACCCCACCACCTCTCTATGGCCTGGGGTTAATCATGTCCCACCTCCTCTATGGCCTGGGGTTAATCATGCCCCCCCACCTCCTCTATGGTCTGGGGTTTAATCATGTCACCCCACCCTATGGCCTGGGGTTTAATCATGTCACCCCACCACTCCTCTACGGTCTGGGGTTTAATGATGTCACCCACCTCCTCTATGGTCGGGGTTTAATCACGTCACCCCAATCCTCTATGGTCTGGGGTTTAATCATGTAGCACCACCTCCTCTATGGTCTAAGGTGTAATCATGTCCCCCCACCTCCTCTATGGTCTGGGGTTTAATCATGTCACCCACCTCCTCTATGGCTGGGGTTTAATCATGTAGCACCACCTCCTCTATGGTCTGGGGTTTAATCATGTCCCACCTCTCTATGGTCGGGGGTTAATCATGTCCCATCTCCTCTATGGTCTGGGGTTTAATCATGTCCCCCACTCCTCTATGGTCTGGGGTTTAATCATGTCCCCCCACCTCCTCTATGGTCTGGGGTTTAATCATGTCCACCTCCTCTATGGCCTGGGGTTAATCATGTCCCATTCTTATATAGTCTGGGGTTTAATCATGTCCCCCCCCTCTATGGTCTGGGGTTTAATCATGTCACCCACTCCTCTATGGTCTGGGGTTTAATCATGTCCCATCTCCTCTATGGTCTGGGGTTTAATCATGTATCACCAATCCTCTATGATCTAGGGTTTAATCATGTCCCACCTCCTCCTCTATGGTCTGGGGTTAATCATGTCCCACTCCTCTATGGTCGGGGTTTAATCATGTCCCCCACCTCTCTATGGCTGGGGTTTAATCATGTCAACTGCTCCTCTATGGTCTGGGGTTATCATGTCACCATCCTCTATGGTTGGGTTTTAATCATGTCCCACTCTCCTCTATGGTCTGGGGTTTATCATGTCCCCACCTCCTCTATGGACGGGGTTTAATCATGTCCCACCTCCTCTATGATCTAGGGGTTAATCATGTCCCATCCTCTGGTCTAGGGTTTAATCATGTCCCCATCCTCCTCTATGGTCTGGGGTTTAATCATGTCCACCTCCTCTATGGTCCGGGGTTTAATCATGTCACCCACCTCCTCTATGGTCTGGGGTTAATCATGTAGCACCTCCTCTATGGTTGGGGTTTAATCATGTCACCCCACCTCTATGGTCTGGGGTTTAATCATGTCCACCCTCTATGGTATGGTGTTTTATCATGTCACACCACCTCCTCTATGGTCTGGGGTTTAGTCATGTCCACTCCTCTATGGTCTGGGGTTTAATCTGTCCCACCTCCTCTATGGTCTGGGGTTTAATCATGTCCCCCCACCTCCT
>NW_021822941.1:2528561-2536061 GCF_901001165.1 Salmo trutta | reverse complement strand
TCTATGGTCTAGGGTTTAATCATGTCCCACCTCCTCTATTGTCTGGGGTTTAATCATGTCCCATCTCCTCTATGGTCTGGGGTATAATCATGTCCCATCTCCTCTATGGTCTGGGGTTTAATCATGTACCATCTCCTCTATGGTCTGGGGTTTAATCATGTCCCACCTCCTCTATGATCTAGGGTTTAATCATGTCCCACCTCCTCCTCTATGTTCTGGGGTTTAATCATGTCCCACCACCTCCTCTATGGTCTGGGGATTAATCATGTCCCATCTCCTCTATTGTCTCGTGTTTAATCCTGTCACCCCCACCTCCTCTATGGTCTGGGGTTTAATCATGTCACCCCACCTCCTCTATGGTCTGGGGTTTAATCATGTCCCAACTCCTCTATGGCCTGGGGTTTAATCATGTCCCACCTCTATGGCCTGGGGTTTAATCATGTCCCACCTCCTCCTCTATGGTCTGGGGTTTAATCATGTCCCCCCCACCTCCTCTATGGACTGGGGTTTAATCATGTCCCACCTCCTCTATGATCTAGGTTTAATCATGTCCCACCTCCTCCTCTATGTTCTGGGGTTTAATCATGTCCCACCACCCCTTCTTATGGTCTGGGGTTTAATCATGTCACACGCCACCTCCTCTATGGACTGGGGTTTTAAGCATGTCCCCCCCACCTCCTCTATGGTCTGGGGTTAATCATGTCCCACCTCCTCTATGGTCTGGGGTTTAATCATGTCCCACCTCTCCTCTATGGTCTTTGGTTTAATCATGTCCCACCATCTCCTCTATGTCTGGGGTTTAATCATGTCCCACTCCTCTATGGTCTGGGTTTAATCATGTCCCCCCACCTCCTCTATTGGTCTGGGGTTTTAATCATGTCCCACTCCTCTATGGTCTGGGTTTAATCATGTCCCACCTCCTCTATGGTCTGGGGTTTAATCATGTCCCACCTCCTCTATGGTCTGGGGTTTAATCATGTCCCACCTCCTCTATGGTCTGGGGTTTAATCATGTCCCACCTCCTCTATGGTCTGGGGTTTAATCATGTCCCCCCACCTCCTCTATGGTCTGGGGTTTAATCATGTCCCCCCACCTCCTCTATGGTCTGGGTTTAATCATGTCCCCCACCTCCTCTATGGTCTGGGGTTTAATCATGTCCCATCCTCCTCTATGGTCTGGGGTTTAATCATGTCCCCCCCCCTCCTATGGTCCTGGGTTTAATCATGTCCCATCTCCTCCTATGGTCTGGGTTTTAATCATGTCCCCCCACCTCCTCTATGGTCTGGGGTTTAATCATGTCACCCCACCTCCTCTATGGTCTGGGGTTTAATCATTCCCCCCACCTCCTCTATGGTCTGGGGGTTTAATCATGTCACCCACCTCCTCTATGGTCTGGGGTTTAATCATGTCCCCCCCCTATGGCCTGGGGTTTAATCATGTCCCACCTCCTCTATGGCCTGTAATCATGTCCCCCCCCTCTATCGGTCTGGGGTTTAATCATGTCCCCCCCACCTCCTCTATGGACTGGGGTTTAATCATGTCCCACCCCTCTATGATCTGGTTTAATCATGTCCCACCTCCTCCTCTATGTTCTGGGGTTTAATCATGTCCCACCTCCTCTATGGTCTGGGGTTTAATCATGTCCCCCACCTCCTCTATGGACTGATTAATCATGTCCCCCCACCCCTCCTCTATGGTCTGGGGTTTAATCATTTCCCACCTCCTCTATGGTCTGGGGTTTAATCATGTCCCACCTCCTCCTCTATGGTCTGGGGTTTAATCATGTCCCACCTCCTCCTCTATGGTCTGGGGTTTAATCATGTCCCACCTCCTCCTCTATGGTCTGGGGTTTAATCATGTAGCATCATCTCATCTATGGTCTGGGGTTTAATCATGTCCCACCTCCTCTATGGTCTGGGGGTTTAATCATGTCCCACACCTCCTCTATGGTCTGGGGTTTAATCATGTCCCATCTCCTTCTATGGTCTGGGGTTTAATCATGTCCCATCTCCTCTATTGGTCTGGGGTTAATCATGTCCCCCCACCTCCTCTATGGTCTGGGGTTTAATCATGTCCCCATCTCCTCTATGGTCTGGGGTTTAATCATGTCCCCCCACCTCCTCTATGGTCTGGGGTTTAATCATGTCCCATCTCCTCTATGGTCTGGGGTTTAATCATGTCCCATCTCCTCTATGGTCTGGGGTTTAATCATGTCCCCCCACCACCTCCTCTATGGTCTGGGGTTTAATCATGTACCCCCACCTCCTCTATGGTCTGGGGGTTTAATCATGTCCCACCTCCTCTATGGTCTGGGGTTTAATCATGTTCACCCACCTCCTCTATGGTCTGGGGTTTAATCATGTCCCATCTCCTCTATGGTCTGGGGTTTAATCATGTCCTACCTCCTCTATGATCTAGGGTTTAATCATGTCCCACCTCCTCCTCTATGTTCTGGGGTTTAATCATGTCCTACCACCTCCTCTATGGTCTGGGGATTAATCATGTCCCATCTCCTCTATGGTCTCGGGTTTAATCATGTCACCCCCACCTCCTCTATGGTCTGGGGGTTTAATCATTTCACCCCACCTCCTCTATGGTCTGGGGGTTTAATCATGTCCCCCCACCTCCTCTATGGTCTGGGGTTTAATCATGTCACCCCACCTCCTCTATGGTCTGGGGTTTAATCATGTCCCACCTCCTCTATGGCCTGGGGTTTAATCATGTCCCACCTCCTCTATGGCCTGGGGTTTAATCATGTCCCACCTCCTCCTCTATGGTCTGGGGTTTAATCATGTCCCACCTCCTCTATGATCTAGGGTTTAATCATGTCCCACCACCTCCTCTATGTTCTGGGGTTTAATCATGTCACCCCACCTCCTCTATGGTCTGGGGTTTAATCATGTCACCCCACCTCCTCTATGGACTGGGGTTTAAGCATGTCCCCCCACCTCCTCTATGGTCTGGGGTTTAATCATGTCCCACCTCCTCTATGGTCTGGGGTTTAATCATGTCCCACCTCCTCTATGGTCTGGGGTTTAATCATGTCCCACCTCCTCTATGGTCTGGGGTTTAATCATGTCCCCCCACCCTCCTCTATGGTCTGGGGTTTAATCATGTCCCACCTCCTCTATGGTCTGGGGTTTAATCATGTCCCCCCACCTCCTCCTCTATGATCTGGCGTTTAATCATGTCCCACCACCTCCTCTACGGTCTGGGGTTTAATCATGTCCCCCTACCTCCTCTATGGTCTGGGGTTTAATCATGTCACCCCACCACCTCCTCTATGGTCTGGGGTTTAATCATGTCCCACCACCTCCTCTATGGTCTGGGGTTTAATCATGTCCCACCTCCTCTATGGTCTGGGGTTTAATCATGTCCCCCCACCTCCTCTATGGCCTGGGGTTTATACATGTCCCCCCACCTCCTCTATGGTCTGGGGTTTAATCATGTCCCCCCACCTCCTCCTCTGTGGTCTGGGGTTTAATCATGTCCCCCCACCACTTCCTCTATGGTCTGGGTTTTAATCATGTCCCCCCACCTCTTCTATGGCCTGGGGTTTAATCATGTCCCCCCACCTCCTCTATGGTCTGGGGTTTAATCATGTCCCCCCACCTCCTCCTCTGTGGTCTGGGGTTTAATCATGTCCCCCCCACCACTTCCTCTATGGTCTGGGGTTTAATCATGTCCCTCCACCTCCTCTATGGCCTGGGGTTTAATCATGTCCCCCCACCTCCTCTATGGTCTGGGGTTTAATCATGTCCCCCCACCTCTTCTATGGTCTGGGGTTTAATCATGTCCCCCCACCTCCTCTATGATCTGGCGTTTAATCATGTCCCACCACCTCCTCTATGGCCTGGGGTTTAATCATGTCCCCCCCACTCCTCTATGGTCTGGTGTTTAATCATGTCCCACCACCTCCTCTATGGTCTGGGGTTTAATCATGTCCCCCCACCTCCTCCTCTATGGTCTGTTGTTTAATCATGTCCCACCTCCTCTATGGTCTGGGGTTTAATCATGTCCCCCCACCTCCTCTATGGTCTGGGGTTTAATCATGTCCCCCCACCTCCTCTATGGTCTGGGGTTTAATCATGTCCCCCCACCTCCTCTATGGTCTGGGGTTTAATCATGTCCCCCCACATCCTCTATTGTCTGGGGTTTAATCATGTCACTCCACCTCCTCTATGGTCTGGGGTTTAATCATGTCCCACAACCTCCTCTATGGTCTGGGGTTTAATCATGTCCCACCACCTCCTCTATGGTCTGGGGTTTAATCATGTCACCCCACCTCCTCCTCTATGGTCTGGGGTTTAATCATGTCACCCCACCTCCTCTATGGCCTGGGGTTAATCATGTACCCCCACCTCCTCTATGGTCTGGGGTTTAATCATGTCACCCCACCTCCTCTATGGCCTGGGGTTTAATCATGTCACCCCACCACCTCCTCTATGGCCTGGGGTTTAATCATGTCCCCCCACCTCCTCTATGGTCTGGGGTTTAATCATGTGCCCCCACCTCCTCTATGGCCTGGGGTTTAATCATGTCACCCCACCACCTCCTCTATGGCCTGGGGTTTAATCATGTCCCCCCACCTCCTCTATGGCCTGGGGTTTAATCATGTCCCCCCCCCCTCCTCTATGGTCTGGGGTTTAATCATGTCCCCCCCACCTCCTCTATGGCCTGGGGTTTAATCATGTCACCCCACCACCTCCTCTATGGCCTGGGGTTTAATCATGTCCCCCCACCTCCTCTATGGCCTGGGGTTTAATCATGCCCCCCCACCTCCTCTATGGTCTGGGGTTTAATCATGTCACCCCACCTCCTCTATGGCCTGGGGTTTAATCATGTCACCCCACCACCTCCTCTACGGTCTGGGGTTTAATGATGTCACCCCACCTCCTCTATGGTCTGGGGTTTAATCACGTCACCCCACCTCCTCTATGGTCTGGGGTTTAATCATGTAGCACCACCTCCTCTATGGTCTAAGGTGTAATCATGTCCCCCCCACCTCCTCTATGGTCTGGGGTTTAATCATGTCACCCCACCTCCTCTATGGCCTGGGGTTTAATCATGTAGCACCACCTCCTCTATGGTCTGGGGTTTAATCATGTCCCCCCACCTCCTCTATGGTCTGGGGTTTAATCATGTCCCATCTCCTCTATGGTCTGGGGTTTAATCATGTCCCCCCACCTCCTCTATGGTCTGGGGTTTAATCATGTCCCCCCACCTCCTCTATGGTCTGGGGTTTAATCATGTCCCACCTCCTCTATGGCCTGGGGTTTAATCATGTCCCACTTCTTCCTCTATAGTCTGGGGTTTAATCATGTCCCACCTCCTCCTCTATGGTCTGGGGTTTAATCATGTCACCCCACCTCCTCTATGGTCTGGGGTTTAATCATGTCCCATCTCCTCCTCTATGGTCTGGGGTTTAATCATGTATCACCACCTCCTCTATGATCTAGGGTTTAATCATGTCCCACCTCCTCCTCTATGGTCTGGGGTTTAATCATGTCCCACCTCCTCTATGGTCTGGGGTTTAATCATGTCCCCCCACCTCCTCTATGGTCTGGGGTTTAATCATGTCCCACCTGCTCCTCTATGGTCTGGGGTTTAATCATGTCACCCCACCTCCTCTATGGTCTGGGTTTTAATCATGTCCCACCTCCTCCTCTATGGTCTGGGGTTTAATCATGTCCCCCCACCTCCTCTATGGACTGGGGTTTAATCATGTCCCACCTCCTCTATGATCTAGGGTTTAATCATGTCCCATCTCCTCTATGGTCTAGGGTTTAATCATGTCCCACCTCCTCCTCTATGGTCTGGGGTTTAATCATGTCCCACCTCCTCTATGGTCCGGGGTTTAATCATGTCACCCCACCTCCTCTATGGTCTGGGGTTTAATCATGTAGCACCTCCTCTATGGTCTGGGGTTTAATCATGTCACCCCACCTCCTCTATGGTCTGGGGTTTAATCATGTCCCACCTCCTCTATGGTCTGGTGTTTTATCATGTCACCCCACCTCCTCTATGGTCTGGGGTTTAGTCATGTCCCACCTCCTCTATGGTCTGGGGTTTAATCATGTCCCACCTCCTCCTCTATGGTCTGGGTTTAATCATGTCCCCCCACCTCCTCCTCTATGGTCTGGGGTTTAATCATGTCCCACCACCTCCTTTATGGCCTGGAGTGAAGACAGAACCGGTGACCGGAATATTCTGCGTTGTGTTTCCCCTTAATTGAATGATCTGGGTGCTAAAGGATCTATCAGACCGGATTCATGTCAAACTGGGCCCAGAGCGGACGATCTGTGTTTTTATGAAAGAGAATCATAAGAGCGGAGATACGTGTTTAGTGCTCAGGGGAGAACAGTTGGGGGGACCGTTGAGATGTGTGTGTGTGTGTGTGTGTGTGTGTGTGTGTGTGTGTGTGTGTGTGTGTGTGTGTGTGTGTGTGTGTGTGTGTGTGTGTGTGTGTGTGTGTGTGTGTGTGTGTGTGTGTGTGAATCAGAGTTGAGATACGTGTTTAGCCCTCGGGGGAGAACCATGGGGGGGCCATTGAGATGAGTGTGTGTGTATAGGTGCCGTAAGGCCAAGGTGTACAGAGACAGAGACCGTGGAACGTTCTAATTTCCATCTCCACGGAAACCCTGATTGAAGGCAGAAACTTAGCCACAGGGTCAGAACCGCTCCACAGCCAGGAAATAGACACAGAGATGAAGAGAAACAGTATTATTCTGTATTTTATTCCCTCTCTCCTTTCTCTCTTTCTGTCTTTGTAATGGTTTTCTTAGATAAGTGGAGGAGTCAAGCGCAGGACACAGGGATAAAGGTAAACAAAATGTGTTTACTAAAATTATCCATCAATCTTCTCATCAAAATACATAGTTTGGAGAAAACACCTCCAACTACACAAAACAGACAAACAATCACCGACAAGACAAACAGGAAATGCAGAGGTTTAAATAATGAACATAATTAGGGAAAATCAAAACAGGTGTACACAATAAAGACAAAACCAAACGAACAGTGAAACATCGATCGGTGGCAACTGGTAAGCCGGTGACGTCGACCGCCGAACGCCGCCCGAACAAGGAGAGGGGTCGACTTCGGCGGGAGTCGTGACAGCCTTTAATTCCCTCTCTCCTTTCTGTATTTTATTCCATCTCTCCTTTCTGTATTTTATTCCATCTCTCCTGTCTCTCTTTCTGTCTTTTATTCCCTCTCTCCTTTCTGTCTTTAATTCCATCTCTCCTTTCTGTATTTTATTCCATCTCTCCTGTCTCTCTTTCTGTCTTTTATTCCCTCTCTCCTTTCTGTCTTTTATTCCCTCTCTCCTTTCTGTCTTTTATTCCCTCTCTCCTGTCTCTCTTTCTGTCTTTACTCTTTCAATGCCCTCTCTTCACCTGGTCCTCTCTTTCATCTTTTAATTTTCATTCTCTAATGGAGTATATTTTCAAAAATGTTCTGTTCCGGGACGTCGTTACAGTCTGTCTCTCTGCTCCAGGT